>NC_067123.1:196477-242618 GCF_021347895.1 Acanthochromis polyacanthus
GGTCAAAGAAAAATAAGGCGACCCAGCTCAACCGCCTCTCTCTTCCTCAGATAAAGTAAACAGATGAGCATATCAGCTTAATTATCCTCACCCATATCCATGAGACCCACTAACCCTCCATTCAATATGATCACAAAACAATATCAGAACCAAAGCAAACACGAATAACAAGAAACTCATTCAGAGAGTGTAGTACTCCCTGAAATTTCATCCAAATCTGTTGGTCTGTTTTTTGAGTAATGTTGCTGACAGACAGACAGACAGACAGACAGACAGACAGACAGACAGACAGACAGACAGACAGACAGACAGACAGACAGACAGACAGACAGAAGCCGATCGTCACATAACTCTGACGCGTCCTTGGCAGAGTAACAATCAGTATGCCCCTTAACCTTAGAATAAAGTAACAGTCACTCATGGCTTCCAGAGGTTAAAATAATTAGTTTCTCTTTAACTGTTCTGCATTTGGTTACTGAGAAACACCCGCAGCCTCATTTCAATTCTCAGAGAGCCCCACACACATTACGACCCCACTCACCCTTTCTCCGGTGAATCCAGGTCCCACTTCATGTGTGCGGCGACCTTCAGCGCCAGCAGCTTCAGGGTTCGGTTCCTGCGGTTGTCTGCTGGAGGCTGAACCTGATTCTGCTCGTCACCGACGGTTTGGACGCCTGCTCCAGGAACTGGACGATCAGATGCACCGGAGTCGGGTCTGAGGGACACATACGCCCCGACAGTTTTAACGTTAGATTTTGTTACTGATACTTTTTTTTACTTGTACATAACTTTCAAAAGTAATGCCGAGCTGACCTGCATTTGATTTCTGCAGGTGTTTCTCCAGCAGGCTGCCGTCCAGGAGAACTCAAACCAGGACGTCTGCAGAGGCGTACTGGGCCGACCGCTGGTCACAGCAGCCACCCCGGTCGGCTGCTTCAGCACTCATCCTTCCCTATTGGACGATGACACATATAAGTTATATTTTTAAAACACATCACTGTGACCTCAGGGCGGTTAGAAACAAGAAAGATTACTACTCACTTTACCTATCAATTAGGGCTGAAACCATTCCTCAAGTTATTCAAGTAATCCCATTACTTGGATTCCTCGAGGCAAAATTCTCTGAATCGATTCTTCATTTAATCCACTACATACCAGACCCCAGGTCTCTAATTAGTCTGAACCCAGACTTCATCCTATACAGATCCATAATATATAAATTACAAGAGGATTTTAAATTAGACGAGACGCTTCCATTTTAACCAGTGAAGCTTTTCTAGTGTTTACGGCGTTTATCAGATCAGAGGCTGAACTATGAGGACAGTTTAACAGTCAGACTTTCTTTGTGTGAGTCGACAAAAAACTAAACGCTCAGTCAGAGTTAACAGGTATGAAGGTGATTTTCTGCTTTCTTTGTCAACTCACAGTTTCTGCTTTAAACTCAAACAGGACAGTTTAACAATCATTTGACTCGTTTTCTGCACTAAATAAACCGATGGTGTTCAGCTGCTGCAGTCAACAGGCTGTTTTAATGGAGAACAATGAGGTATATAATAATGTATGACGGTAAAAAGTGGCTACTGGAAATGATATAAGACAAGAATGCTGGTAGTAAACTATTACTTCAACATTAATGCATAAATAACAATAGTCCAGGATTACTAAGTATGTCGACCAGACGGACAGAAGATCAGCCAGGACCAGAGCCTCTCACAAGTTTAAAGATACTGTTTATCAGTCATTAAACTAAAGTATAAAAAGATATACAAAAGAAGAAATAACCGTAAGGACATGAAAAGAAACACTGCAAAGACATGCAAAGCCACTACAAAATGATGCACACACACGACAAAAGATGCAAAAATGACCACAATATGAGCCAAAATGATCACAATAGTACTGAAATTGCACACAAAGAGACACCAAACAACTATAAAGAGATGTAAAATGACCACAGAGAAACAATACGACCACAATACCACTGAAGTTGACCACAAAGAGGCAAAATTAAGTAAATAGGTAATTATAAGAGAAACAAAATTACCAAGCCACGAAAATTATCACAGAGACACAAACCAATGACAGAGATGAAAAATGAAAACACAGTGACACAAAGTGTCTACTACACACAAAATGAACAAAAAAAACATTTAAAATGACAGCAAACATGCAAAATTACCCCCCAAAATTACATTTTTACCATAAAGATAAACTTAATTACCAAGGCTTGTACCACTGCAGGATGTTATATAAAAGGTAATTTGTTCATGCACCAACTACTGATTGTACTTTCACTTAAAAAACATTAAAATTTGCTATTAATAATTCTGCAGCTGCATGTAAAATTTTGAAAGCATGACAATTTCTTGCCATTTCGATGACGATATAATATTGGGTAAGAATCGATACAGTGTTTAGATGCTGAAAACACGGTCGCATTTAATACATTTTCTAAAAGTTTCATGAAAAAATTAACTTGATTAAATAACTATTTTTCACGCTCACTTCGAAAAAGTTAAAGTGTCAGATAAGCCAGTTAGCCAAACATCGAGAACTGTCCAGTTCTGTGTGACATGTGTGGCTTGAATTTTAAACACGGGTCCTACCAGCTGGGCGGGGACTCACACTTTGACTGAAGGGAGTATTTCTGAGTTAGCGGCTCGGGCTGCTGCTGTGAATAAACCGAGCGCACGTCTTCCACCCGCGCTCTGTTGTGTTTGCTGGCAGCGCTGTTCCGGCTAACATTTAAGCTAACTCGCTACAGTTTCCATCCTGAACCGGACCCGGAGGAACCGACTGTCTTACCTGAACGGGAACAAATCAACAACAAGAAGAAAAAAAATGTTCAAAAAACGCTCCAAAAGCTCAGAGTAAACGACCGGAGCAGTGACACCGACTGATTCTCACATAATTCATTCTGCGCCTCTCCATCGATACTCCATCATTCCGGTTCCACTCCGTCGCCAAGGAGACGCACGAAACGCCATGTCTGCGCATGTTTATGCTGCGTTCAGGTCACATGTTCAAACTGTGATTAAACACAGCTGAGCGACAAACTCTGTTCATGGCTATCTCTGACTTTTAATTCTCACGGATTCCCCATCTCAAGCGAGCAGCGTCTTTAAAAATAAAACCTTTGCGCTAATTAGCAGTAACAGCGTCCATAAAGCTAGTTTCTATGGGCCTTTACACTGTTTTTATGTAAACAGTTCCACTTGTTGTTGAACTAATGCACAAATATAACAAAAATGTGCTAATTTAGGCTAATTACATGGTGCGGCTATAAGGTTAGCACTGGGGCTGATCACAATTGGAATAAAGCAGTTACTCGGTTTAAAATTATTGCTTTTCCGGTTTTCTCGAGATTTGGTGGACACAACACTATCATGGTGGCTGATAGATGCCTGTATTTAATTATAATCTGATAAGCCTACACTACTTAACTGAGGCTGAAGTTATTTTAATTGACAGTTTTCTGCCCATCCCAGAGAGGAAATTAGAAAAAAATAAAATAAAAAATAAAAATTCAGGAAAACCAAAAATGAAAAGAAATGGCAAACAAAAAAGTTAGGTTCCAGGAATTCATTCTTATATTGCTGCTTTTTGTGTTTATCAAAAGTTGTAAATTTTAATAAGACCAGTTAAGATAATAATATAAATGTTTAAAAACTTGGAAAAAAAATGCTAAACGTTAAAATGCTTTGCATTGGCAGTTTAGAATTACATATTTTGTAATAAAAAATAATCATTAGAACATTTTTTTCCTGTTTTAATTAGTTTTTAATTTCTGTCTTTACTTGGTATGCAAGCAAACATATTTAAAGAAAAAAATTTAAAAGTACTTAAGCAAATTGTCACATTTGATAATGTAGAAATATAAACAGTCAAACATTTTTCTTGAATAAAGACATGAACTGACTAATCACTTCAGCTGTATTTGCTTTTACTGCTGGACAATTTCCAGAGCAAACTGCTTCATAAGCTCCTCTTCCTATATCTTAATTTATGGTGGTACAAACAGCACAATATCTCCCTGTAAAGTGTAGATTCATTTTTAGGTCAACGGTTATCTTGTATGTATTACAACATCATTAATCATATTTATACACACTGCAGTGCTGTTGTGTTTTCATTGTTTCAGTGGAACTTAATCTTATGTGTCTAAATATCGACTATGGCAGGACTAAAGCAGCAACAATTCATCAAAAAAATCGATTAGTTGTCCTGTCATAGCCATCAATTAATCTGTTTGAGTTGTTTTATGAAGAAAAAAAACAGTAAATGTGAATATTCTCTGGTTTCTTGCCTCCTCTGTGACAGTAAACTGAACATCTTTGGGTTTTGGACAAAACAAGACTTTTCATTTTGGAATTTGAGAAACACTGATGGACATTTTTCAGCATTTTGTTGCATTTTAAATGCAACAAAATCTAGTGAATTAATATCTCTTTAACGTGTGTTTTCTCTCCACAGCCTTCAGGTCATCTAAATTCATGTATCCCTGCTTTTCTCCCTAAAGCACCACAGTTATTAAAACATCACGCAACACTGGTTCATATAGCTCAACAACAAAATATAAAAACATTTTCTTTACCATGTTCACACCGGTTTTCTCTCTCAATAGCATTATCCATCATGTCATATCTATGTATATACCCATATGTACATTTATCAAGCCTCATCTGTAGATGTGAAAGGTGTCCATAGTCTTTAGTTTATCTTCATTTGTTGGCTTTATTGTAACTTATCTTGACTTGACTCATCTTGACTTAATGGATCTTGATTTACCTTGACTTTTCATATCTTGACTCAGCTTATCTTGACTTATCTTATATTGACTTCACTAATCAATGTTGTTTTACTTAAATGTATTGGCGTCCTGCTGCGTTCTCTTTCTCGATAAACACACACCCAGATGTACACAGGATGTAAAAGAAAACAAGGTTTGTCGGTGAGAACAGCTTCTTCTGTAAATCCAGGGTCCGGTTATAACGCTAACATCCCTGTTTCAGGAGCTTTCAGTGGTGGAAAGAGCTCAGAGTGCAGCTCCTTATACAGCAAATTGCGTTGTTCTGTGTGATCTGAACACGTCTCTGTTTTTATTTTTTGTCTTCTCTAATTCAAATCTCACTGAAGTTATAGTGGCTAAATGTCTACCAACAACAATAAAATCAAAAAGCCACTGAGGGCACCGGGCAGCGAATCTTACTCAGAAAGTTAAAGTGCGTGCAGGTACTGAGTCCATTGTCCAGCCAGAAAAAGTGCATTTTAAGGCAGGTTTTATTTTCAGCACTGAAACGATGGTACAAAAGATGTTACAACTTGGCCTGCTGCTGCCCAACTTCCAGGTAAAAAACCGTGTGTCCTCCCGGTGCGTTCTGTCTTACTGAGTGAGTGCCTATTCATTAAATAGCTTCACCTGTGTGCCCAAATCACCCATGACCTTCAAAATAAGAGTATATAACTATAACTCAATATAACAAATATAACTCATACTAAATAAAGTATTCTAAACAAAATAACATAACAAATAAACATTATACAAAATAACAAATTACTGAATAGCTTCCACAGAAGTTGTTGGTTTTTAAGTTTCAATAAATAATTTGATGGAATGCCAGATGTGAACTGCTTCCAAGAATGTTTAGAAAGACATTAAATTATACACAAAGTATGTCATATTCTGAACAATTTTGAACTGTGTTGAAGTCAGGTCATTTAAAAGCAAATCTAACTGCTTTTTCTTGTAAGGTATGTCAGTGCAGCTCATCGTTGAAACAAATGTGACTCTCCTGTGTCTGGTTCAGTGTTGAAGAAGCTCCACGTTGATCCACCATCAGTGAAGAAAACACTCTGATCATCTGACTTAACAGTAAACCAGTCGAGTTGTAGTGAAATAGTGATAAATATGAACAACACAAATATGGAGTCGCTTTGAAACGTGTCCAGACCGTTCAAACATTTAGTTTTTTTTTGTGCTGAATGAATACAAGTTTCCTCCATCAGTCTGTCATCAACAACCCAACATGACAAAGAGTAAAACTTCTTTTCACAGATTTTTGTAAATTTATTAAACATCAAAATTGAAATGCCTCAAAATCACTTTTCACAAAACATCACAAAAGCAAATCTTAATTGTTATATTTATTCAAGAAGTATTAAATTCACATTAATACAGCAAGATGTGAAAAACAATGTTACTAAAAGGTACTTTCAGTACACATTTTTAAAAAAATGTTTAGAATAAATTATATCTTACTGTTGACAATATTTCAATGTCATGCTTAAAACATGAGATCATATTAAACAGTCCAAGAGTTTTTAAAGTGAATCTTTGCTACAATAAACAGTTTTTATATTTTTACAATGATTATTTAATAAGATTAGATGTTGTGCTAATAATTATAAATAACATCAAAATGTTTAAAGGCCATTTACATTTTATTTGTAAAACACATGAACAGTTTTAAATATATTTTAACAATAAACAAAGGAAATATTACATTTTACAATGTTTATCTTACAGGTTCTTGTGTTAGAATAAACAATAACAGTTTTAAAGTTTTTATATTAAACTAAGTAAGTTATTGATGTCAGTTTTTTTCTTTTACATTTTAATTAACCCTCCTGTTGTCCTCATTTACAGGCACCAAAAAATATTGTTTCCTTCTCTGAAAAAAAATCCAAAAATTCAGCAAAAAAATTCCCCAAATTTCTGAAGATTTGCAAAATCTTCAGGAAGAAAATTCCATTATTCCTTAAAAGTGTCCTTTAAAACTTTTTTTTTTAAAAATCCCCACATTTGTGGGATGATGAGTAAAAATCTTCCAAAAACATCAGAAAAATATCTGAAGTGATGACATATATATCAGTAACACTTCTAATATTTTCTTTAAGAACATTCACATAAAAATCAACCAAAACTGGATTTTGGTTGATTTTGTTGTGAATGGTCTTAAGAAACATTTTAACATTTCATTTTTCCACCAAAAAATGTTCAAAGATTTCCCAAAAATGTTGAAAATGTGGGCATCAGAAGTGTCACTGTGAAAATATATATATTTTTCCACATTTTCAAACTTTAAAACGGGTCAACTTTGACCTGCAGGACACCAGGAGGGTTAAACTAGCAAATCTAACTTTTGACAATGTTTATCTCCAAAGTTCTCATCTTACGTTGGATCATAACAAAGATATTCAAAAGGTTTGACATTAAACATTAACAAAGCAGTAAACATCTTCTCTGTCTGGCTGTCAGAGCTCAGAGACAAACAGGTGGCAGCTTCCTCTGTCTTCATTTGATGCTTTGTGAGGAGCTTCCTAAACCCACCGGCACAGAACCAGCACATGATGGAAACTAGTTCTGTGCAGGCAGAGTCAGGACGCCCCTCAGCGGCTGGAGACGTTGCTGTTGGAGGCAGGGGCGTCTGAATTGGAGCGCTGACCTGGCAAACAGAAAAACAGGACCCAAAAATCAAACTTTGACTCATTCCTGGCTGCTGAACTGTTGAATTATAATTATCAGTGCTTCTTAACAGACATGGAGCCATAAATAAATGTACAGTAGCTGTGGAACGGTTCTAAGCTCTATCAGTTCACATCAACATACAGAAAGTTTACTTTAGCTCATCACCACTTCATGTCCCTGTTGGTGCTTTTGTCGTCTTTGTGAGGACTCACTTAGTCAGCTGACTGAAAACGCTCCTCCAACCCTCCAGTGGGTTCCTGGTCGTCCATCCTTCTGGTCTGGTCCGTCCGGTCCTCTCTGCCCACCATCCAGGAGTTCCCTGAACGGAACTCCTGGATGATGGATGAAGAAACAAAACATAAAGTTCTACAGTCAGTAAAATGCTTCAATTATAAATGATCATGAAGAGATATTAAATCCTGAGAAACTGATGAAGTAATAACTTACCTTTTTCGGAGGAAGAAAGAAAGAAAGTTAGTATCATGGATAATAGTTAAATATTGAAAAATGTGCAGTTGGAATTTTGCTTACCTCTGATAGAGAGAAGAAGAAACACACCTGTATTTGTCAGGTGCTCATACCTACCACCTCCCACATTGTCTGATGACGCTAAGACATGTGAAGGAGGATTTTTACTATTTGCAGGGATCTTGATGTTTTTTGATCCGTGCAGTAAGAAGTGGGAGCTGCCTGTCAGCTGGAACTTCTCCGATCAGAGCTTCCACCAGTTTCAGGACTAATCGGAGTCGCTATCATCTGGACTCCGAAAAGGCCTGAACCAGCTTCCACCCGTCACAGAGAAGCCCGGGCTTGATGTGGAGGGACCCGACGCACTGTGGTCTGTGGACGAAGAGGATGGTCCAGGCTGCGCGTCGTCCTCTTCGCTGACCCGCTGCCTCTTCATACTTACCTGGGCCTCCACATCGCACTCCTCCCGGATCCTCTTGAGGAAGGAGCTGATGTGGACGGCAAGGTCCTCTGGGGGAGCAGCGGGAGCAGCGATGACCGGAGCACCAGCAGGAGGGGGGAGACGCTGGACAAGGGGGGAGCGGGGTCGGCCGTCCTCTTCTTCGCCGTCCTCCAGGTCTTCTTCGTCCTCGTCCAGGCTGTCGTAGCCGGAGTCTTCGCTGGTGCTCCAGTCGGACCAGGCGTCGGAGTCTTCCGTCTCGGGGTCTTCCTCTTCAGAGTCTTCTTCCTCTGGGTCTTCTTCCTCTGGGTCTTCTTCCTCTGGGTCTTCTTCCTCTGGGTCTTCTTCCTCTGGGTCTTCTCTCTCTGGGTCTTCTTCTTCTTCGTATGGAGCCAGAACATCGTAGAAGATGGGAGCGTCGTCGTCATCAAAGATCCAGATGGTCTCCGGGAATCCGACGGCAGGGGGATGCTCCACGGCGTAGTCCACAGACCCTGAGAGGAAACAAGGTCATCACATGTTAGTACTTCTAACATCATTAGATATCAGGACTAAATCATCTACAGTCACAACTAAAGTTAATAACAGTTCACTATAACCATCCAACAACGGTGTCAACGCCACAAACACTAAATCAGTAATTCTGCAGTCTGTTCTTTCATGTGAGACTTTATGAAAACAATTATTTACTCTACTTTGGTCACTTGGAAAAACTTAAGTCTTGACAATTCAGATGACGAGTTTGTTTACATTCATAGTGATTTAGTAATTATTAAATTAGAATACAAACTGTGTGATGAATAAAATAATAGTTCACGTTAAAGGTCCATAAACAGTCAGACACAAAGTTTAGGTTGAGCAGAGTGAAAATGTGATTTTTAAAGCGACTCAGAGCAACACAGAGGAGAGGCCTGCTGCATTCTGAAGACTCCATCGTCTCCATGGATACAGCAAAAACACATTTCTGGCATTTTATCATTTCTGCCCCAGTTGGCATCATTTGTTTTAGTTTTCAAAAAAATTCATGGAAAATTTGATCAATTTGATGCCCTTAAATCAAAATTACAGAGTTTCCAAATCACTACGCCAATGATTAATAAATTAGATTAACCCTCTTCTGAGAGAAGTTTTACATTTTATGCTTCAAATAATCATTTTAAAAATCATCCAATAACTGTTAATCACTAAATCTGTGTTTTTATCAACAGTTACAATTTAGAAAGTCACACTGGTTTCTACACTGACACAGCTGTAAGGATTTCAGACAGATAAATGACATAATTCCATCAATAAAAAGCTACATTATTAATAATCTATTCATAATCTTACCAGTAGCGTCGCGGTGCACCTCCACGGCAACTCCCACGTATCCCTCGACGTCCATCAGTCTGAGGTCCATCTCCAGGTCTTCAGGGATCCAAAGGTGATTCAAGGATCCACCAAGAGTCGTTTTTATAAACGTCTTCTTAACTGGACTTCTTTGGCCGAAGGTTTCCTCTTCAGGTCTTCGGTTTCCAAAAGTGTCCTCTTCAGGTCTTCTCTTTCAGAGTCTGAGAGTGTCCTCTTCAGGTCTCCAAAAGTGTCTTCTTCTTCAAGTCTTCGCTTTCCAAAAGTGTTGCTTTCCAACTATTCTCTTTCTGCAGCTGATCTTTGAACAGGTCAATCCAAGTCCAAGAGCAGGTGAAAAAGGGAAATTTCAGAAGGTTTCAGCCTTTATATAGGCTCCCTGGGTGCATCAAAAAATGCCAGAATTGTTTTTGTTCGGTGCACCATGGAGACGATGGAATCATCCAGTACAGAAGTTCTCTGTCACATAAATTCCGGTCACCTGCCTGAATGAAGAGTAGAAGTCACTCTTGTCATCAACCTTCTTCCAGCTGACTTCACATTTATTGACATGTTCTCTGTTGCAATTTACAAAGCAGCTGCTTGAAGACTGATTTTGTTTTGACACCTGGATCGGACATCCCAGAACCAAACACCACAGAGCTCCACAGGGACTCATTGTTTGTAAAATCAGTAAAAGTGATACATCTATCAGAGAAATGTCTGACATACAGTGGCGACTGGTGAAAAATATTCTGGGTGGGTCTGTGCCATATCAAATCAGTTACAGTAACCATCCCGATACAACAGAAATGGCAGGATATCAGTGCTCTGTGAAATAATAATTATTTAATGCCAATATTAATAACTTGAGGCATTTTTGCACAAAATATTGCTTAACCACAATTTTGGCAATAAATTATATATGCACATGAAACAGTGCATTAGTGTTGAATTGACCACTCAAGTATTATGTTAAGTATATTAATAAATTAATACTAGAACAGAAAAATACTGTACAGTAATTTATGATAAAGCTTAATGTTACTAACTGATCAGAACTGCAACAATTAAGTGATTTTTCAATTAGCAGACAAAGAAAATTACAATCTGCAACAATTTTGATGATTTCAACATTTCAGTGAACAAGCCAGAAAATGATGAGCAGATTACATCAGCAAACACATACTGTTTAGACAAAATATCAAAAATTACTAAGTGCAATACATTGCTGGATGATGTGCTAAGGTCAACTTTATACGAAGAAAAATCTGGTCAAGGGAATAAATGTGTGTGTATACAGACAGACAGAACTCTTCTGTTGAAGATTACGTTGCATGAATATGAAACAGGTCTGGATAAAAATTATGGTACCCTTAATATTTTGTCGCACAACCTTTTAAACCAGTCACTGCAGTCAGGTGATTTCTGTAACTCTCAGTGAGACTTCTGCACGTGTGGACTCCTGGTGAGCAAACTGCTCCAGGCTGGTGTATAATGTTTCTATCATCGAGTTGGCAGTGTCGTTCTATTTCGAAAAATGCTTATGTAAATATCAAAACGGCCCGCCCGCGGGCCGCTAAACCTTAACGGGTTTTAATTCCGGTTATGTTTAGAGTCGAGGATTTAGATCATTTTGGGTTAAGTGAAGGGATTTGTTATATATTAAAGGTTAGAAAATGTAATTGCAATGACCAAATATCCAACCGGAGGAGAAAAAGGCGCCGTGGCAAACAAAAGACTCAGACTGAGCCCTAAACTTGCTATGCTCACAACATTTATCAAAACAAAAAAGTCATACAACCTACCTTTATCCTTGTTTTTCTTTTCTTGCTCCTCCAACCGTTTTCTCTTTCTTTTTTGTGCCCCTGAGAGGTACATTTTCTTGGACGGCAACATTTCTCTTTGCTTCTGTCCGCCATTGAGCAATGACACTGTCACTGAACTTGCGCAGCCGCTAAGGTATTCTGTCGCAGGAGTAACGAGGTTCACTTATTGATACCATCGAAGGTTGACATACTTGGCAACCTCGCTGGCATTAGAAAATTATACCAAAATTATTGCTGTACAACCCGGAACAATGGTTACTCATTGTTTTTTTTTCTAAATTTTTTTACAATTACACTTGCTTTTTATTAAGCACTCTGGGGGGCCCCCTGGTGGTGGTGGGCCCAAAGCGACCGCTTAACTTGCTTATGCTTTGGGCCGGCTCCGGCTCCAGCTGTCTCAGGTGTGAAGGCTGTCCTTCTCCAGACTGCATGTTTCAGCTGCTTCCACAGATGTTCAGTAGTGTTCAGCTCAGGGCTCATTGGAGGCCACTTCAGAACAGTTCAGTATGTAACTGTGTGTCACTCTTCATCTCTTCATCCAGCTGCATCGAGATGTTAGCCTTGCCTAGCATCGTTAGCTTAACGGTGTTCTCCATATGTGCCCTCCTACCCTTGTGTTTCTTTACTTTCTCGGATAAATGTTTCATATCTCTTACTCCCGAAACAGTCCATGCCGTGTCTGTCCCAGCCGTTTTATAGAGCAAACACAGGAAGCAATATAAAGCATTTGCATGACTAGATCCAGCTCGCCAAGCATTCCTCTTGTCACTGTGACTGTGACAGTGTCACAGTTATCCACCGCACTCACGCATGCTCATTTGGCTTTGGGCGAAATCGATTTCGCCCTCTGGGCATCAGATTCGATGAGGCTGATTGGATAAATTTCTGTTGCTATGTCGAATCTCTTGACGGTAATTGGCTGCTCTGCCGCACGAGAGGGACGATTTCTCAGCGCCCCAGCAGCTCAGCAGAGATGAGCAGGAAACTATTTTCTCCGAAAATTCTATTAAATATTTTGTACATGACATGTAATTGCGAATTTAAACACACATGGTGCTAAAATAACTGATTATTGTTTATTTTAAAAAATATATTTATTTTAAAAATGAAAAATCAAAAACACCAGGGGGGGGGGGGGGGCGGCGCCCGAGCGCCCTCTATTGACCAGCCGCAGAAGGAGTTGTGTAAAGTATCTTAGTAAATGTACCCAATTACTTTACTTAAATGCAGTTTAAGTGGTTTGGATTTGAATATTTTAACTAGGGCTGGGTCTTTAACTCGTTAATTTCGATGAAGTAATTACAGCACATTTAATCGCACCGTTCTCAGTTCCCTAATTTGTGGCACACCAGTAACACTGATGAACACTCCAGCCCAGTAGGGGGTAGTAATGAACCTAAAGTCTGTCTGCAGCATACGGTCTATGGTCTGCAGTGAAGAAGATACACAGGAGTGATGTCAGCGCATAAGAAGTTTTGGTAAACAGTGAAGGAAAATGAGACTCATTGAGCTTGTTGGGAGGAAAGTTTCCTGAAAATCTTCCTGATGTCAGACAGATGAAAAATGCAGATGAATAGAAATGAACAAACATTTTTCTTTTTGGGGATTATTTTTTTCATTGATGTCTCTTGTAATTGTGGGAACATTTTATTGCATCAACATAATATTTCAAATGATAATTATTATGCATGTGTCCCACAACAACCCTGTTAGCAGAACCTTTTTCAGGTGGTAGAAGAAAACCGTGAATCACATGATACACTGGAATTAACATCATCAAACAGATTTCCTAAAGAATGTGTAGAGCAAAGCTGTGGCCTCCCTTCTATTTTTCATGTTTCCATCACATTGGCAGCCATGATTGAATGTCTCACTCTACCGCATATCATCAGGATCAGACTAATTGTTTTACTTTTTTCCATCAGTCAGTTTGTCCTCTTGGTCAGCAGTAACAGCTAGCTAAATATCTAGCTTCTACTGCTGAGAAAAAGCTAACATTAGCATGGATTAGCAACCCTACTACTGTGATGAGAGTAGGGTTAGCAAACAACACATAAAACATGGAATAAAAATGGTTCCATTGATGTGTAAGCTGAGCTAATCAAGCCTTCCATAGTTTATGACCTATTATGATGAATATGTAGCAGAAAATTGTAAAACAGAAGGTTAATTTTTTAAAAATTTTGAAGCCCAAAAGTCCTTCAGGCCTGGAATGACCCGATGGCTTTGCTATAAATTGAACTTTTTGCTTCTCCATTTTCAGTTTCTGACCTTTTTTTAATCTATCATGGTTGTTTCACGTGTACTTTACTCTTCATGTATGTTAATGGGATGGACAAAATAATGCAGTCCAGCACAGCACTACCACCAACTAAATACTCAATAAGCAACATAAAGTTGATCATCTTTTTTGCCAAAGTCAACAAAAAATGTTGCAGTTTCAAAAAAGTAGAACTTCTAGCCCTGTTTTTTTATTGGGTTGTATTAGATAGCCAAATAAAGAGGCCAGTGAGCGTAAAAACAGGAACAGACCACAATGACAATGATCCGTTAAAGTCATAAGTTAATCTGTCATGTTGAGATAACTGCATAAATATTCCAGAGCCACGCTAGAGGCTCCACGACGCTGCATTGTGAGCTAAATGCTAACATCCTCACAATTTGCAAAAGTTTGGCTGCCACATGTTCCACCACCTCAAATTTAGCATGTTAGCATTTGCTACTTAGCACAAAACATTCAGTCCAGCTGAAAGGATGTTTGTATAACATAAAACTAAATTTAAAAATACTACGGCATCACTGCAGCGATTAGAATTTATCCTGAAGGAGATCAACACCGATCAGCCACATCATTAAAACCCATTGACAAAGTGTGCAATGTTTATTTTTTTCCATAACAACATAATGTTCTGCTAGGAAACCTTGAGTCCTGGTATTTATCTGGAAGCTATTCTGACATGTACCACTGATCACTGTTCAAAAGTTTGGGGTCACTTAGAAATGTCCTTATTTTTGAAAGAAAAGCAGTTTTATCAATGAAGATAACATCAAATGAATGATCAATCCAGTGTAGACATTGTTAATGTGGTAAATGACTATTCTCGCTGTAAACGGCTGATTTTTAATGGAATATCTCCATAGGGGTACAGAGGAACATTTCCAGCAACCTTCACTCCTGTGTTCTAATGCTACATTGTGTTAGCTAATGGTGTTGAAAGGCTCATTGATGATTAGAAAACCCTTGTGGAATTATGGTAGCACATAAATAAAACATGAATAAAAGCATTGAATAAATCGTGAAATTGTCTGCTGTAAGCCACTTGACCAAAAAGATCTGCTAGCTTCCTGATGCCACCAGAGATCCTGTATCTTTGCCCCGACATGTCAGAATGAAGAATAAATGTTATTTCGGTGGTTTTAATGTTATGGCTCGTCAATGCAAATGCGTGTGCAAAAGTTTCATGGCTATCTGTTCAATATTTGTCATAATGTTTCACCATAAGGCGACCCGATGACCCATGTCTTTTTGGGTTCCTAATCAATTCAATTCAATTCAATTCAGTTTTATTTATATAGCGTCAATTACAGTCAACTCGTCTCAAGACGCTTTACAGAACCCAATCAGAAGTTTTAATTCTCAGCCAGTCCAGATCATCTCTTTCCCCACAGCTTCCGTTTGTTTTTCCTCTAACTGTTCACTAAAGGCCAAAAAAAAAGACATTTTAATACAAATGTCAACCACTCTGGAGGAAATGTGAGCAGATAATGGAACTCCTTCGGGTGCTATTTGTAGTAAATTTCATGACAATTGTTGAGATATAGATGACTGAAAATACGACCGCTGTTTGTTTAAATCTGAGCAGCTTCTGCACAAAGTGACCACAGACGACTCTCATCCATCCCCCCTTCATTAAATGCCTCACAGTAACATTGACAGTAACGCATGGCTTATAAAAGTACAGTACAGTGATTAATATGGCGTGTTTCGACTTCGACACGTGGAGGTCGGTGCGGCGTCCTCAGCCGATCCCTGCTGAACGTGCGGCTTCGACGTAACAGTGACGAGACGCTTGCAGAAGCCCAGAGTGTCCAACTGTGGATGAGATCTTAAATACGAGAGGAGTCCGATCTGCCGTCAGTACTGGAAGGAGATGATGGAGTTCACTTTGTAGACGTGATACGAGCGATTCCAGAAGACTCGGGTGAAGTAGTTCGTGTACGGAGAGTAGTTCATCTTTATCTCGTGGCAAAAACGTCCGTGCTTGGAGAACGAGTAGATCTCTCCTTTATCGTAGACCACCTGGAAAAGACAAAAGACGCCCGTGATCAATGAAACATTGGTGGAGCTTTCTGAGGATTCGGCTTCATCGATACTACACAGAGTAGTCAGACAACAAAATGCCGTTTATAATCTAATCAGCAACGCAAAGGCGGCAGTAAAGTGTGTAATATGTAATGTTCATAATCAATGTAATGAGCTGTGTCAAAGTTCAAGATTTTTATTTACTTCACAAAATAGACGGTCTAGGCACAGAGGAAATCTTGTGCAGGGCCTCTTGGGAGTTGAAAAATAAAAAAGAAACACCAACCAAAATAGGAAGTACAAAACAAAACATTTTACAAGTGATAAAAGATAAAATACAAAAAGATGACAAGTAATTCATATTATACAAAATTTGAATGCAGGACTTAGTAGTGGAGTATTTCTAGGGTGGTATAAAAACTTCTACTTGAATAAGAGTTTGATTCCTTCTCCTAATGGTTCTCTGACTTTAACTACTAGAAAAAGTGTCTTCAATGATCAAATCCAGTCTTGATTTAGTAAAATCTACTGAAGTAAAACAGTTAATTCTGACACCATCAGTCTCATCCTTTATGGGATCGTACAGACTCTGTAATTAAAACATTTAAGATCATTTGAGCTTCATTACCTCTAAGATGAAGTCCACGATCCGTTTACTAGGCTTGAGGAGCAGCTGCTGGAAACGAATGCTGAGGATTTCTCCTTCCAGAGCGTCTCTCACGGCGTTACAGACACAAAGTTGATGACAAACTTCATCCAGACCGGACTCCCTACACAGACACACATCACAGTGTACAGTTATATACAATTATTACACAATACAGTGCACAGGATGTTATAAATGAGTTTCTAACAAAGCCATTTACTGCTTAGTGCAAAATATGAATTTCAAACTCAGAAGTCTGCAGTTACATGCATGAGGCTCAGTTTATTCATCAAATAAGAGCTAAACATGGAGAGACTTATGTTTGCAGAATGATATAAAGACTTCTAACAGGAGTTTGTGTGGAGAGACAGAAGCAACACTGGAGGATATTATTGGAAACTAAATAAAAGGTTCATCTCTGAGCAAATTAGTACACATTTATCAAATCAAATGTACTTGTAGAACATATTTAAAACACTCTCAGTGCTGCAAATGTCATCAGTCAGACAGCAACAAAAAAATGTGCAATAGGAAGACGACATGAAAAACCAGAAAAGCCCTCAGAGCGCAGTACTAGCCAAGGCTCTTCATTCCCTCATATGGGATGGTTAGAAATGCAGCATTTGTTAGTTATTGATGATCAGAAATCACAGCATCATAGAATGTGGACATTTAATCTACACTAAAGTTTGGAGACACCTTCTCATTCAATGATTTGAACTGAATTATTTTATACTTTGTAGATTAATACTGAAGACATCAAAACTATGAAAGAAAACAGATGGAAATATATTGTAAATAAATAAGTGTAAATATTCAGTATTCATCTACAATGTAGGAAATTATACAAATAAACAAAAAGCACTGAATGAGAGGGTGTGTTCAAACTTCTGACTGGTAGTGTAGATGTACCCACAAACTAAATGACCTTGCTCTGAGCACAGACGTGTGTTCTCCATGTGTACGTTATGTACGGATACGGAATCACGTGATCTAAATATGTAGCGGGCGGCGGGAATTAATGGGACTCAGAAACACCCCCACAATTTAATCAGTTGTTCTTTGTATCATTTCTGATGGATACGTCCTGATAAGTCCTCAGTGGTGGATTTGTAGTAGAATCACAATCACGTGATCATCAGCAGGCAGCTGACGTAGTGTTCACTGGTTGTCATGGTTACAGTGACGCCGTGCCGCTATCTGGCAATGATACAAAAATATTTAACAAATCTGTGGATCTAGACTATAAGCTGCATCACTGATAAAATTGGTCCTTGTGTCATTTCTGACCTTCCCTGAAAATTTCATCCAAATTCATGAGTCTGTTTTTGAGTAATGTTGCTGACAGACAGACAGACGGACGGACAAACGTACACTAATCATCGTAACTCCACTATCTTCCTTGGCGGAGTAATTATAAAATCTGAAAATTTTATGAAAGAAAACAAAACTACAAAATACTAAAACAAGGCAAAACAAGATCGCAACTTGTAAGATCAAATTCTAGGATAAAATAAATATAAAATACTTCAATTTAAGAACATTAAAAACTACCAAAAGCCATTGAAAACATGCATGTCTTGAGATTTGTCCTACAAATGTCAGTGGAGGGGGAACTTTTAAATTGCATGAGGAAGATTGTTCCAGTTTAAAGCTCTGAAGAAACAAGCAGTGCACGGCTTTCTGAACAACATAAACAGACTTTTCTAAGTCTACAGTCTGACTGCAGTGTGTGAACAGGTTTGAATGTTTTTGTGGCCTCACCCCTGCTGGACTTTGTACAAGAACTCTCTGAGAACCGAGCGTCTGAAGTGGTTCGGTAAACTGCGGGACACGTTGTCTTTGATGAAGGCTTCCATGACGGCCTGGAAGAGAGACGAGGAGGAATTTATGAACAAGTTCTGCACTTTACTGCCAAACACCTCACATAAGCCAAAACCTTTTGGGGATTTCCATCTAAAGTCATCACGTTCCTTCTGCTCGACCGTCTCCGATTTGATTCCAGCTTTATCATGAACCATCTGTAAAATTGATATTCCATTTCATTTATTTATTTATTTCAAACATGTAATGAATAACATTCAATTAATGTATCACAAAAAACCATTAATAGTCCATCATGCTATAACGAGTAAGAGGAGAAAACAAACTTCAACATGTTCCAAAGGGAGTGGGAAGACGTTAAACTTATTTAATCCCACCCCTAAATTCATTCACCCATTTCAGTCAGTTCCAGAAATATCCAATGAAACAAATTCACCGCCAACATTTTTGTTTAGGCAAAGGCAATTAACTTAAACACCATGCGTCAATGAAATACAGATCAAAACTACTGTGATAGTGATAATTAAGTTCATCTTCACTGTACCTTCCAAAGATTTTTTGTTTGTATTTATATTTAAACTGGCTGATGTTTGAACATTGTTTCAGATCCGTCTGAAGTTTCTTCCAGAGCCGTACCTCATTTGTTGTAGGGCTAAAACTTTTCATCGTTGTTCTATGTTTTGGTATCCTGAAACTGAATTCTTCTCTTAATATATAACCACCAACACATTCCTGAAATGTGCTCTGTAATTGGAATGGTAACAGTTTTTTCAAATACTTTTCAGATGTGTACGTTTGTAATTATCTGTCAGACCACTTTTAGGAGATTTGTGCCTACAAAGCTTTATCTGAGCAAGATTTTGGTACCAGAATTTCCTTCAGGATTAAAAAAAATGATGTCCCATCTTATCTCAGAGACGGGTCTTTTTTTTTTAAAAGCTTACATTTCTACAAATCAGGGTTTAAAAATCAAAAGTATTTTTTAAAAACTCCACACCTCTTGTGTACTTTTATTGGTTTTGTGGAAACAGCTCATCAGAACGTGAAATTATCTTTCTTTTCCTCTGTGGTGACCAGGTAGATCACATTTTAAAGCATTTTATAGGTTTAGTTTTGTATTATTGTGACATACAGCTACACGTGGATCAGAAAATATCACTAATTGACTTCTGCATTATCAGTGTATTTGTTAATGTGTGCACAACATTGTCAGCGTAACGCACGATATATTTCAGGTGCAATATTTCATTAGTATGTGTGATAATATTAATTACATCAGTATAGCTGCAGGCAATACTTTTTACTGTTCTAGTATTCTTTTAGTTTACTCATTTATTTCAGTAATGTATCATACTTCTTTTTAGGTGCTGCATTTCTCATGTTGCATCACTCGATTTTATCAGCGATATCTGCCACAAGAATTCCCTTCAGGATTAATAAAGTTTAGCTTTTCTCAGAGATGGGAGCTTCAACATTTTTCCATAAATCAATTCATTATTAATCAGATATAGTTTGATCTACTTGTCCAATATTGGAGAAATAACAGTGAAGAATTCTGGCTTTTATCTTTAATAGTTCCTGAGATATTGTTGTTCAAACAGCTGCAAATTTCAATGTGAGAAAACCTGCTAAAAGTGGGTCAACAGCCAGTTTATAAAAAATGTAATCTCAGAAAGTATTTGATATATCAAGCTAAAATGTTACATATATCTTCATAAACATCCGTATTTTATGCCATAAAAACGTCAGGCATGTCAGAGCTGGCAGAGCAGCAATAGTTTCTATATTTTGGTTTCATCGTCGTCCCGTTTTCGCTCTGACCTGGTGGTTGTGGGCTCGGATCAGGCTGTTGATCTGGTCGTAGGGGGTCGTCTGGGGGTCGCAGGGGTCACAGTCTCCGGTCAGAGCTCTGCAGGCGTTCCAGTAACCGGCCAGACGCTTCTCGTCCATGTGGACGTGGACGGTCGAGTCCAGCTGAAAGACATAAACGAATCACTCAAAGGTCAGAACTGCAACTGAAAGTCAGTAGTTTCGGGTTTTCTTATGGTTGAAATCGAGTCTAACTACCTTCTTCAAGAGCTCCTTGGTCTGTCTGAAGTGATCTCTGGCCTTCTCATAGGTTGGCTGGTCGGTGCAGCCTTGTTGGAAGAAAATACCTCCCAGATCATAATGCACCTGAAACACAGAATACAGCTTTAGAGTAAAAACATCTTTCTGAAGCACAAACCACTGCATCCAGGATGATCTAATCCCCAGAAAGACAACCGTGAGTGCTCCACCAACCTGGCAGTGCAGGTCATCGGCGCTGATTCGAAGCCCGGCTGTGGAGGATTCGGTTTCTCCGTTAGCGGCAGCGTCAGCGGCCAGCAGGTCCAGAGTCCTCAGAGTGTGGACGTAGAAGTCCTTCTTCAGCTGCAGAGCTCCTTCCAGGACGGTGATGGAGTCGGTCGCCTGCTCCTTCAGCTGAGGGAAGAATAATAATAATAATAGAGGAGAAAAAACGGACACAGATCCATGAAACTACTGGTGGAATTTCTTTGAAACTGGAAAAACAATTGGTTACCCTAGGACATATTTGTCTAGAATTCTACTGACAATAAGTCATTACAAAGAAATGGCTATGTCAGGAGCCACCCTCCATAGAAGACTGGTTCAATGTGGTGCACGATGTTTATGTAACGGAGAAATTAACATCTGCACCGAGACTCAGAGCAGAAATGTTTGATAAACGCTGGAACGGCTGGATTGAGTTTATCAGCCCATAGAGACCAGACTAAGTGACGTAAGTTGTACTGCGACTGCCCTGGTTAACGCTTGTTCAGTATGTCTGTTTGTTTGCAAAATTGAAAACAGTTTGTAAAGTACATTTGTAAGATATTGCTTATCTACTGACTTCTTTATGGAAAAAAAGAGAATTAAAAAAAAAGAAATTGGACAAACATAAAACAGGGATAAACAGACCTTAATTAAAGATGTTTATTTTTGTTTATTGGCGTATGCAAGTATGAAAAGCATGTTCACTCACCACAGTCAGGATGTTTTCTGTCATTTCTTTCTCCTGCTGCACGATATTTAACCTGGATTCAGGCACAAAAGAAGTTTACGCTCACACCTTTTTGCATTTCAACTCAAAATAAAATCTGTCTGGATGTGTATTTTTCATTAATCCGTGCATGTGAGCCGAAACGCTGCCATTTGTACTGACTTTAAGGTAAGCTTATTGGTTCAGTAAATGAATTGAACTTGAAAAGAAAGTAAAGAAGCAGCGTTTACATGTTTATCTGATGAGGTCCTGGTTTGGTTTGTTTCTCTGGAAAGCTGCTCAGCACGATGGTTCTGATGGCCCTTTAAAAAACACAACAAAGACACATTAATCCTGTGCTTGAATGCTCATAAAATAAGTCTTTTAATGGGGCTGAAGAAGGTGTGATTTGACTTTCTACTATAATCTTTACAATGGATGTGTAAGAATGTTAGTGAAAGAATGATTTGATTTAATGAAAGTCCAAAACCTGGGCCACATTTGTGCCAAAACAATACAAAAATTAAATATGAATCTACAATAAAGCATAAATGCAATCCGTGCTTTTGAAGAGAAAAAGCCAAATACTCCAAAAAAATAAGAAAAACGATATTAAAATGCTCCAAATGTATCAAACCAATTCCACATATTATCACTGAATTATATTTCTGGAGTCTTTATTCATTGTCCTGTTTGTTCACTTGGGTTGAAAAAAAAGTTATTGTTTCACCTTCAGACAACTTATTTTTTTCCATGCTTGTCTTTACTGAACAATATTAAGCAAAACTTTTTCAATCCTTTTGGTTTTTGTTGCTAACAACCACATTTCTGTAATCAAATAGATATTTAAGGTTTCTTCAAGATGCCAACATTAAAATGAATGTTGGAAAATACCATGACAAACTTATACTGGTCAGCTACAACACTAAATATTAAGAGATTCATGTGAGAACTTTCCTCCTTTAATGTACAATCAGAGCTGGTGACTTCCACACGGCGGCAAATAAACACTTGGAGTCAAACTGTTCTGCTAGTTTAGTATTTATCTAATTTAATCTGTCCTCAGTCAGTGTTTCCTCTCCTACCAGCGGTTGTAGATGATCACTGCCATGGCGGTGGTCGGAGGCAGAGCGGACAGATCCAGATCCACATGTTTCACACCTGGAGGCACTTTGCTGACACACAGCAGCTCATTCAGCAGCATGTTCAACACTGGGATGGTCAGTCTGGGGATGAAGAAGCAGGGGAGATAGTTACAGGATTCTACTGATACATTATCTGTCTAACTATGCTGCTTAATGTTTTATCCTTATCCAAGTTTGGTATTTGTGCATCTTTGTCTGTTATTTTCTTTCTCGGCTACACAGTAAAGGAGGCCTTCACACCTCAGTTTATTCAGAGTTTAAGTAAAAGCTGTGCAGCGACTGTGAAGAACAAGAGTCACCGAGGGACTGAAGGTTGGGCCTGTTTGTCTGATGAGCTAAACAAAAGAATTCACTGAGACTAAATTTAGCCTTTTATGAAAGAAAAACGACCATCAACTCATGATAATGTGCACACATTCATAATCAAAGTAATCACAGTGGTCAAAGAAAAATAAGGCGACCCAGCTCACCGCCTCTCTCTTCCTCAGATAAAGTAAACAGATGAGCATATCAGCTTAATTATCCTCACCCATATCCATGAGACCCACTAACCCTCCATTCAATATGATCACAAAACAATATCAGAACCAAAACAAACACGAATAACAAGAAAATCATTC
This sequence comes from Acanthochromis polyacanthus, assembly GCF_021347895.1. NCBI lineage: Eukaryota > Metazoa > Chordata > Actinopteri > Pomacentridae > Acanthochromis > Acanthochromis polyacanthus. The sequence continues at coordinate 219,568 of NC_067123.1, forward strand.
AGAGAGTGTAGTACTCCCTGAAAATTTCATCCAAATCTGTTGGTCTGTTTTTGAGTAATGTTGCTGACAGACAGACAGACAGACAGACAGACAGACAGACAGACAGACAGACAGACAGACAGACAGACAGACAGACAGAAGCCGATCGTCACATAACTCTGATGCGTTCCTTGGCAGAGTAACAATCAGTATGCCCCTTAACCTTAGAATAAAGTAACAGTTCACTCATGGCTTCCAGAGGTTAAAATAATTAGTTTCTCTTTAACTGTTCTGCATTTGGTTACTGAGAAACACCCGCAGCCTCATTTCATTCTCAGAGAGCCCCACACACATTACGACCCCACTCACCCTTTCTCCAGTGAATCCAGGTCCCACTTCATGTGTGCGGCGACCTTCAGCGCCAGCAGCTTCAGGGTTCGGTTCCTGCGGTTGTCTGCTGGAGGCTGAACCTGATTCTGCTCGTTCACCGACGGTTTGGACGCCTGCTCCAGGAACTGGACGATCAGCTGCACCGGAGTCGGGTCTGAGGGAACACATACGCCCCGACAGTTTTAGACGTTAGATTTTGTTACTGACACTTTTTTTTTTACTTGTACATAACTTTCAAAAGTAATGCCGAGCTGACCTGCATTTGATTTCTGCAGGTGTTTCTCCAGCAGGCTGCCGTCCAGGAGGAACTCAAACCAGGACGTCTGCAGAGGCGTACTGGGCCGACCGCTGGTCACAGCAGCCACCCGGTCGGCTGCTTCAGCACTCATCCTTCCCTATTGGACAATGACACATATAAGTTATATTTTTAAAAACAAGAAAGATTACTACTCACTTTACCTATCAATTAGGGCTGAAACCATTCCTCAAGTTATTCAAGTAATCCCATGACTTGGATTCCTCGAGGCAAAATTCTCTGAATCGATTCTTCATTTAATCCACTACATACCAGACCCCAGGTCTCTAATTAGTCTGAACCCAGACTTCATCCTATACAGATCCATAATATATAAATTACAAGAGGATTTTAAATTAGACGAGACGCTTCCATTTTAACCAGTGAAGCTTTTCTAGTGTTTACGGCGTTTATCAGATCAGAGGCTGAACTATGAGGACAGTTTAACAGTCAGACTTTCTTTGTGTGAGTCGACAAAAACTAAACGCTCAGTCAGAGTTAACAGGTATGAAGGTGATTTTCTGCTTTCTTTGTCAACTCACAGATTTATAATCTAATCAGCAACGCAAAGGCGGCAGTAAAGTGTGTAATATGTAATGTTCATAATCAATGTAATGAGCTGTATCAAAGTTCAAGATTTTTATTTACTTCACAAAATAGACGGTCTAGGCACAGAGGAAATCTTGTGCAGGGCCTCTTGGAGTTGAAAAATAAAAAAGAAACACCAATCAAAATAGGAAGTACAAAACAAAACATTTTACAAGACAAATAAAAGATAAAATACAAAAAGATGACAAGTAATTCATATTATACAAAATTTGAATGCAGGACTTAGTAGTGGAGTATTTCTAGGGTGGTATAAAAACTTCTACTTGAATAAGAGTTTGATTCCTTCTCCTAATGGTTCTCTGACTTTAACTACTAGAAAAAGTGTCTTTAATGATCAAATCCAGTCTTGATTTAGTAAAATCTACTGAAGTAAAACAGTTAATTCCGACACCATCAGTCTCATCCTTTATGGGATCGTACAGACTCTGTAATTAAAACATTTAAGATAATTTGAGCTTCATTACCTCTAAGATGAAGTCCACGATCCGTTTACTAGGCTTGAGGAGCAGCTGCTGGAAACGAATGCTGAGGATTTCTCCTTCCAGAGCGTCTCTCACGGCGTTACAGACACAAAGTTGATGACAAACTTCATCCAGACCGGACTCCCTACACAGACACACATCACAGTGTACAGTTATATACAATTATTACACAATACAGTGCACAGGATGTTATAAATGAGTTTCTAACAAAGCCATTTACTGCTTAGTGCAAAATATGAATTTCAAACTCAGAAGTCTGCAGTTACATGCATGAGGCTCAGTTTATTCATCAAATAAGAGCTAAACATGGAGAGACTTATGTTTGCAGAATGATATAAAGACTTCTAACAGGAGTTTGTGTGGAGAGACAGAAGCAACACTGGAGGATATTATTGGAAACTAAATAAAAGGTTCATCTCTGAGCAAATTAGTACACATTTATCAAATCAAATGTACTTGTAGAACATATTTAAAACACTCTCAGTGCTGCAAATGTCATCAGTCAGACAGCAACAAAAAAATGCAATAGGAAGACGACATGAAAAACCAGAAAAGCCCTCAGAGCGCAGTACTAGCCAAGGCTCTTCATTCCCTCATATGGCATGGTTAGAAATGCAGCATTTGTTAGTTATTGATGATCAGAAATCACAGCATCATAGAATGTGGACATTTAATCTACACTACTACTTGTAGAACATATTTAAAACACTCTCAGTGCTGCAAATGTCATCAGTCAGACAGCAACAAAACAATGTGCAATAGGAAGATGAACAGGTTTCAATGTTTTTGTGGCCTCACCCCTGCTGGACTTTGTACAAGAACTCTCTGAGAACCGAGCGTCTGAAGTGGTTCGGTAAACTGCGGGACACGTTGTCTTTGATGAAGGCTTCCATGACGGCCTGGAAGAGAGACGAGGAGGAATTTATGAACAAGTTCTGCACTTTACTGCCAAACACCTCACATAAGCCAAAACCTTTTGGGGATTTCCATCTAAAGTCATCACGTTCCTTCTGCTCGATCGTCTCCGATTTTCGCGTCGGTGGTTGTCGCCGTCGTACAAAAAGTCGAAATAAGGAATTTGAGTAATAATATGTTTTATCAAGTATAGCCACGCCCCCTGGCTCCGCCAACTTTAACGATTTATTTAAAATTCAGTATTGATTTATTTTAAGATCGGCCACCTGATCTCTCATTTTGACCATGAAAACTAACGGGAAAAAAATCCTGAGCTGTAGAAAATCAGTCTATCAAATTTTATTTTTTCCAAAAATGAATTGGGGTCTATGGAGAAAAAGCTTTTTGGAGCCAACCCTAGCGGACGGCGTGATATTGCAAGTTTTTGACACTTCCGGGTTGGCTTCAATTCTGGAGCCAGATGCTACGTCCACTATATATACAGTCTATGGGTCAAAGCCCGACATGCGGTGGTGAGATGATGATTTTGTTGCGGGGCAGGTGGGGGGGGCTTGCCGTGCAGAACTTTGGCTGCTGTCACTTGGCCCGGGAGAGGCAGAGCTGCTCTGGGTGCTACTGCTTGAAGAGCCAGAGGGGCGGCAGGTGTTGCCATTATCACCCTGTGACTGTGAGCGTTTAAAAAACGCTGAGATTTTGCTTTGTTTTTCATGTGCCATTTTCCGACAGTCGTTGGCGGGAGTCTGCTCACATGTGCGCTCACGCTTGTGTGTGTGTACACGTGTGCGCGCACGCCGATATTAAAATATATAATTTTCACCATTTTGTACCACTTATTGAGCGTGTGAATCATTTTTAGCCCATTTTTACGTTACGGTGTTGAAAGGCTTCATCTAATTATTTTATAATAATAATAATAATAATAATACTTTATTTATTTTAGGCCCAATATTACGACAGACGTCGTCTCAAAGGACCAATTTTGCATCATAAGAAGTCATGCTGTTAAAAAGAGCGTCTTCATTTGTTTTTTTTATCTCTATGAAGTTTCATTGCAGGTCCCACTTCCCTTCGTTCTTTTTTCATTTTTAACACTTCTACACGATTGAGAACAACAACAACACATGGCCCCGCTATACGGTCGTAATTACCTCATGGCGCGCATCACTGTCATCAGAGGTGGTTTTTCTTCTGCTTCTTTATTTTATGGCTGAAATAACTCTATATTTTGGCCGTAGTTTGTTGTAGAAAGTAAAACACGAGACGCGCCACTGCAAACTAGTGTTTGTGTGTGTGGTGACTGTGGGGTGGGGGGCAGTGTGACTGTTTACAAGACGGAGGGAGGGGGGAGAAGACACAGTGGAGTGCTGCAGCGAGTGCTGTAAGGACAGCATGTGGAGCGGCCTTTATGCAGGAAAACTAAAGTTTGCGTGTAAAAAAGTAACAATTATTTTAATTTAATTTGACCTTCTGGGGGGACGGGGGGGGGGGGCGTTGGGGGGGCGGGGCGCCCCCCTAATATAATGGTAGGGGAAACACTGCATTCGGATATTTGCTCACACTGCAGTGATAACATGACTGACAGTTACCTTCATGCCATGTGGTCCTGCGCACCTGTGCAAAGGTTCTGGCTTGAGGTATGTGAAGACCTGTCATTATGGTTTAAATGCAACATTACTGCAAGTCCCACATTGTGCCTATTAGGTGACCTAGGTGAAATCAACATAGGATCTAACTCTGTATGTATGGTTCTCACCAGCTTATGCATCGCAAAGAAAACTATCCTTGTAAATTGGAAAGCCAAAAACAATCTGAACAATAAGCAGTTTAGGAATCTCTTATTAGACTACATCAGCTTCAAGACAATGTCTGCAGGTTCAAAGGATCAGTTAGCTGATTTTCGTTCCCTCTGGTCCCCTGTGATCAGCTCCATCACCTAATGTAAGGGGTGAATTGGGGCCTCGCCACCTTGGCGGTCGGATGTCGGTGCGGGGGGCCTGGGGACTGGGTGCTTGGTGCTGTCTTGGAGTGGGGGTCTGGGCTCCCGCGCTGGGGGGCGGCTTCGTGCTTGGTCCGGTCTGGGGTCGGGGCGGCGGTTGGGGCTCTCTGGCGGCCCTGGATCTTGGGCTGCGGCGGGGGCGCCGGCCCATGCCGGGTGGCTGTCTGGGGTGGCTGGTTCCCCTGGCGATGTTGACCCTCTGCCTGGGGGGGCGGGGGTGGCCTCTTCGGCGCCTGGGGCCCGGGGTCCTGTGCTGGGTCCGCCCTGGGCCTCCGGCCCCTGGCGGGGTCGGCGGCCGCCGATCTTGGTCGCCTGGGGCCCGGCCCTGCTGGACGCTGGAGGTCCTGGCCGGGTTCTCCCTCTGCCCCCTTCCGGGCCGGTCCGTGGTCGTCCTCGTGGTTTGGTGGCTCGGATCTCTGCTCTGGGATTGCTGCCGGCTCGCCTGGGTCTTGTGGGCTCTCGGGCCCGCTTCTGGCCTTCACGGAGGTCAGAGGTCATAGTTGCATGATCACAGTCACAATTGCACCGTACTCTGCATGTGAACATAGCAACCATGTTGTCTTGGGGGGTGTTAAGTTTGTCCTGGTGCCAAAATATCAAAAGACATGTTTCCTCAGTTTGTGTGTTTCACATAGATGATTTGAATAATTACTAGCTGTGTTTCCTAAAAAAACCCGTAGGATGCGTTCCGGTGTGTCTTTGTTAAGGTGTACTAGCTTGTTATCTGTTGTGTCGGTTTCAATTGAAAGATAATTGTATTCTTGCACTTTTCCTTTTTGTCTTCACTATCCCCTCTTCTTGTTGTTTTTTTTCTCCTTTTCTCGTTTCTCTCTTCCTGCCTTTCCCCTGTCAGGTCCGGCAAATTTATGTATATTTAACTAATCAACAAGTATTCAATCTAAATAAATTACTGTACAGTATCAAGGGGAGTCTTATACTTACAAACTCCCCTTGGAAAAGCAAACTTGTGTGGCACAATGCAGCAGCCAGATCCTCATTCTGCCTGCTCTGTTGCCGGACAGGACAAAAGAAAAAAAAAAAAACACCCCCACAATTTAATCAGTTGTTCTTTGTATCATTTCTGATGGATACGTCCTGATAAGTCCTCAGTGGTGGATTTGTAGTAGAATCACAATCATGTGATCATCAGCAGGCAGCTGACGTAGTGTTCACTGGTTGTCATGGTTACAGTGACGCCGTGCTGCTATCTGGCAATGATACAAAAATATTTAACAAATCCGTGGATCCAGACTATAAGCTGCATCACTGATAAAATTGGTCCTTGTGTCATTTCTGACCTTCCCTGAAAATTTCATCCAAATTTCATTCGTCTGTTTTTGAGTAATGTTGCTGACAGACAGACAGATGGACGGACAAACGTACTGAAACAGAACGTATGTTTGCTGATGTTCTTTGAGCACCATTTATAGTGTGTAAGGGAACCGTTCTGTGATGGTTCTCTGGGGACACATTTAGGGGTTCACTAAAAAAACATTTGTAGAAATGGTTCCCTAAAGAATTTAGTTTTACTGAAGTTCTTTGGAGCACTATTGACAAACATTATTATTATTATTATTATTATTATTATTATTATTATTATTATTATTATTATTATTATTATTATTACACGGTGTGTAAAGGAACGTTCTTTGATAGTTTTTGTAAAGAACCTCCTGCCAAAAGCCTCTAGGCATAACATAGGTTCTTTAGGGAACCATCTCTTTATTCCATTCTTTAAAGAACCCCCACATGTCCCCACAGAACCTTCAAGGAATGCTTTTGTTACACCCCCACATGTTCCATTAAAGAACTATCAACTAATGGTTCCTTTAGTCACAATAATAAGAGCTCCAAAGAACTTGAAGTGAAACTCTGAAGAACCTGTTCGCTGGAACTCAGTAAATCACACCTCTAAACCACTGAGAAAACTCAGTCTTATCAAGCGTGTTGGGTTGTTCTGGGCATTTTTCTTTTATGAACCAAGTTTTTATTTAAATGACATGTTTTTATACATTTTTATATGCAACTCAAACAAATATATAATTCGACAACACGACAAACTCATGGCATCGTCTCAGCCCACATAAAGACAACAATTATGTTTAAGGAAGAATTATAGATCAGCAGAAGGTTCTGAAACGTTAAAATGTACATTCCAGATACAAGTTTAGGTACAGCTCCACTGCAGTTCAAACAGAAACATCTCCCCGAGCCTGTTAAAGTAAAGTAAGCGGTAACAGGAGCCCATAAATTCATAAAGGAACCCAACTTCAGGTGGAGTTTTGCTGTTATTTTTTCCATTGATTCCATTAGTGGAGGGTGGAGGCAGTGGGCGGAGCCAAGACAGTTATTATTTTCTTTGCCACCAGTAGTAGGACTTGTAGTAGATATGCCTTTTTTATCCATCACTTCCTCTGGAATAGAACCGATTATACAGAACAGCGGCTCAAGTGGCAGATCAACATTTAAGGTGGATCTGATTTCTGTCTGGATCCCAAAATATCTTTAGTTTTGGACAGTCCCAAACTATGTGAGTGAGGTCTCCAGTTTTGTCACTGTTTCTCCAGCATAAAGTGTTTTGTTTCACCAAAGGCTGAGATTATGGAGGGTGTTCTAAAATATCTCACGTTGGGCTGTTGGTTATTGTGTCGTGATCACACACCTCCCTCCACTCCTCATCTTCAATAATGATGTTCATTTCTAGTTCCCACCTTTCTTTGATATGAAGACAGTCTATAGACCAATGTGTTTGCAGGCATTTATAGAGTTCTGAGACTATTTTTCTAGTGTTTTTTTCTTTCATATTCCTCATCAAAAAAAACCTCTTGTGGTGTTGGTGACTGTTTCAGCGCGTTCCATTCCTTATGTCATTAAATAGTTTCTTAATTGTAGATATCTGGAGAAATCTTTTGGCCATATTTGTCTTGTAACTGTGTAAAAGGTTTTAATGTTCCTCCATCAAACAGCTGGCTTATATTTATTAATCCTTTCTCTGCATTCAACCTCCATGGCAGAAAATCTCCATCCTTAGTCATCTTAACCGCTGTAGAGGTGGTTAAAGGGGCTCCTGTTTTCTTCCTGACCAGACTCTTCTCGTGCAGGTCATCCATTCATTCTTAGTTCTAAGTTTCCTCCACTTCTTTTGTTCCCAGAATGCTCTTGTCTCCAGAGGCTCCAGTGATCATGACTGTTCTCCACCTTCAGCCACTTTGTTTCCTCGTCCTGTAGCACCCATTCCACCATGTTTAGCTGTCCAGTAACATAGTTTGAAGTCTGGCAGATTGAGGCCGCTTTGCTTTTTGGATAGAATAGTGTCTTATGTGGAATCCTGGGTCTCTTCCCCTGCCTTATAAAGGTGGAAAACATCTTCTGTAACCTCTTGAATCTACAGGCTGATATCAGCAAAGCCTGAAAGAGACACATCAGCTGAGGGAGTTCATTCATTCTGATAACTTCAGCTCTGCCAAAGAGAGAGAGTTAGAATCTACCAGATCAGCTCTTATTGGTGGAATCAGTCTGCTGTAATTTGTCCTGTATGATTGTGAAGTGTCTGCGGTAATCACTATGCCAAGATATTCTGGGCATTTTCAAATCACCGTTATGAAAGTTTTAGTCACACTGAACAATTCTCAGTCATTTCAGACACTGTATTTTTTAACAATTTCTTTGAAATGTTGAGTCAATTTTGTACAGCCTGTGAGTAAATGTGGACAAAATGGTCTCATTGGATGTATTTCTATTTCATTTGGACAAATTTTGACAGATTCAGAACAATTATCAGTCATTGCAGACATATTTCACATCATTATTGGTGAATTTTAAGCCATTTTGGACAAGTTTGGGTCATTGTGAGACAAATCAGATTTTATTTTGGGTCAGATTTGAGTTTTGATGGATGTGTTTCAGCCCTGTGACAGACTGGTGACCTGTCCAGGGTGTCCCCTGCCTTCACCCGAGTCAGCTGGGATAGACTCCAGCACCCCCCATGACCCTAGTGAGGATAAAGCGGTGTATAGAGGATGGATGGATGTATTTCAATTCATTTTGGACATTTTTTGAGCCATATTCAATCATTTTGGACAAATTTAAAGTTATATTTGACAGATTTTTGTAGTTTTTGAAGCAATTTTAGACTCATTTCACATCGTTTTGGCGACTTTTTGGCCATTTTTGTTAATTTTGAGTCAAATTAGATTTTATTTTGAATAGATGTATGCTCAGAATAAAGCTCATTCCATTCTACTGTGGAAAGAGGCTGGCATTCAAAACAATACACTGACTCATTTACAGCATAGATATTTGTCACAAGTCCAGTTTGGGACATTATTGATGACACTATAAATAAATCAGTCTTTCCACTTACATACTTATTTACATGTTGAATAGTTCCACGTACAGAGACAACACAATCCACTTCTTCAGCTCCAAAGGTCTTCAATCTTCCCCTCCACATAGCAGCCATTTCTCACCTCAGAAACAGACCTCATTTCTAGTTTACTCTGAGATTCTGGATGTTTCTGTGCACATTTAGACTGCATTCATAAAGCTGGTTAACAGGAGAGTTACAGAGGTTCTTAGGACTACTTTTCAAAGCCCACTGCTTGAAAAAAACACAATGCTTGGACTCAAAGTGCATGTACATATGCCTCAGTGCAGAGCCGAGAGCTTGGACCTGTGAGGAAGATGCTGTTTACGGTAGGTCTGAAAAAGTAGTTTGGAGTAGTCTGGGTTTCCCTGGCTGGAAGAAGAAATGCAGCTGCTTGTTTAAAAGGCTGATGTCCTCATGAGCCTCTTCAGATCCACTCTGAAACAGACTAACGCCATAAATCACCATTAAATAGGAAAACAACGACACAACCTTCATTCTTCCTGTCCAGTGTTGATCTGTGTAATGAGCATTTTTTAACGAGACAGAGAAAATATTTCTGTGTAAGTGGAGAAGACCTGAACACCAGAAGTGTCCGTAACGTTTGTGTGACGATGTGTGAACCTCTTCCTGTGCTGCACGGACCGTTTCAGAGCTGGACTTAGTGTGGATGTTTGTGGTGGTCATTTCATGTTCCTGCTGTTCCTCAAGTTCTCTTCAAGGACCCGGCTGTCTGAAAACTGAAATAACTGAAAAGCTCATTTCTGTGTATTTTAGAAACAAAACTCAATAGTTTACTGATAACAGAGCAACAGAGATGAAGAGAATCATTCTGATTCCTGATGTGATTTTTCTCTTTGTTGTAGTTTTCAGTCTGTTGTTGGTTATGTTGTGTCTTTGTTGTAGTTTTCAGTCTGTTGTTGGTTATGTTGTGTCTCTGTTGTAGTTTTCAGTCTGTTGTTGGTCATGTTGTGTCTCTTTGTTGTAGTTTTCAGTCTGTTGTTGGTCATGTTGTGTCTCTGTTGTAGTTTTCAGTCTGTTGTTGGTCATGTTGTGTCTCTGTTGTAGTTTTCAGTCTGTTGTTGGTTATGTTGTGTCTCTGTTGTAGTTTTCAGTCTGTTGTTGGTCATGTTGTGTCTCTGTTGTAGTTTTCAGTCTGTTGTTGGTTATGTTGTGTCTCTGTTGTAGTTTTCAGTCTGTTGTTGGTCATGTTGTGTCTCTGTTGTAGTTTTCAGTCTGTTGTTGGTCATGTTGTGTCTCTTTGTTGTAGTTTTCAGTCTGTTGTTGGTCATGTTGTGTCTCTGTTGTAGTTTTCAGTCTGTTGTTGGTTATGTTGTGTCTCTGTTGTAGTTTTCAGTCTGTTGTTGGTCATGTTGTGTCTCTTTGTTGTAGTTTTCAGTCTGTTGTTGGTCATGTTGTGTCTCTGTTGTAGTTTTCAGTCTGTTGTTGGTTATGTTGTGTCTCTGTTGTAGTTTTCATTCTGTTGTTGGTCATGTTGTGTCTCTGTTGTAGTTTTCAGTCTGTTGTTGGTCATGTTGTGTCTCTGTTGTAGTTTTCAGTCTGTTGTTGGTTATGTTGTGTCTCTGTTGTAGTTTTCAGTCTGTTGTTGGTCATGTTGTGTCTCTGTTGTAGTTTTCAGTCTGTTGTTGGTCATGTTGTGTCTCTTTGTTGTAGTTTTCAGTCTGTTGTTGGTCATGTTGTGTCTCTGTTGTAGTTTTCAGTCTGTTGTTGGTCATGTTGTGTCTCTGTTGTAGTTTTCAGTCTGTTGTTGGTCATGTTGTGTCTCTGTTGTAGTTTTCAGTCTGTTGTTGGTCATGTTGTGTCTCTTTGTTGTAGTTTTCAGTCTGTTGTTGGTCATGTTGTCTCTTTGTTGTAGTTTTCAGTCTGTTGTTGGTCATGTTGTCTCTTTGTTGTAGTTTTCAGTCTGTTGTTGGTCATGTTGTCTCTTTGTTGTAGTTTTCAGTCTGTTGTTGGTCATGTTGTCTCTTTGTTGTAGTTTTCAGTCTGTTGTTGGTCATGTTGTGTCTTTGTTGTAGTTTTCAGTCTGTTGTTGGTCATGTTGTGTCTCTGTGGTTGTTTTCTGAGTCTTTGTGTGTTGTTCTTCTCTCACATCAGTGATGAGGAAACAATGAGTCCAGTCTCCAGTGTTGAACCAGAGACTCTGTGCTGCCACCTGCTGGTAATTTCTGAGTCACACTGAACAAATACTGTCTCCTTGTTTTCTGGAGTCATTTAATAGAATAATTTGACAAATATTCAGACATTTTGAGAAACTTTAGATTATTTGTGAGACATGGGGACATTTTAAGCCATTTTGTTATTTAAGACACATATTTTCCCCCAGAACAAACTTAAAAATATGCAAAACTAACACAAAGAGATAAGAAAGCAGAAATAAAAACACCAGCAATGACACAAAGTGAACACAAAGACAGGAAACAACACAATTAGATGATCTGTTATGAATAAAAACTCTTTCTGATTGAAGAATCCCGAGTTCAGATCAGAACTGATGCTCCGTGGTCACAGCAGTGATGATGTCATCATAGTCATCGTCCAATCCCTGGTCAGCCTGTGTGGGTGGGGCCGTCACCATGGTGATGGGAAGGTCATTTCCTGCAGTCAGAGAAGATCAGAAAGAAAATAATTTATCAACACATGAAGAGTTAAGTTAGAGACAGCTGTCAATCATCAGAGGATTGATTGATTGATTAACAGGTCAGTGATTGATCAGTACCTGTAACTCTGTGTCGATACAAAGACACCATGAGGCCAGTAGAGATGAAGTATGGACAGAACACCACCAGGTGGCAGAGCAGCCTGAAGACAAGATGGAGGGAGGAGGAGACAGGCGGAGCTGAGGAAGTAGGTTTACCTGTAGAGAGAAGAGAACCTGGTCAGGTGACTCTTTCTGCTCATTTTTTCGTCATTTTGTGTCTCTTTTTCGTTGTATTGCAGTGAGATTGGTGTGTGTCCTTGTGTTAGTTGTGTGTCTCCACTCATGTCGTGTGTCTCTCCTCATGTCGTGTGTCTCTCCTCATGTCGTGTGTCTCTCCTCATGTTGTGTGTCTCTATTCATGTTGTGTCTCTACTCATGTTGTGTCTCTACTCATGTCGTGTGTCTCTACTCATGTCGTGTGTCTCTACTCATGTTGTGTGTCTCTCCTCATGTTGTGTGTCTCTTTCAGTAGAAGAATCCTGACCTGTGACAGAGATCCAGCTGGATGGAGACTCTCCATGAATGCTGATGTTACACCTGTAGAGGCCTTCATCAGACCTGGAAACATGGAGGATGGTCATGTGACCTCCGGGCTCAGTCCTGATGAGGGAGCCATCTTTATAGAAAGCAGCTGGGAGGCGGGAGTCCTGCTTTGATTGACAGCTCAGAGTGAGGGGATCTCCCTCCATCACAGGGAGGACAGGACTCTGCAGGATCACTGATCCACCTCAACACAGAGACAAACTACAGCATTTCATCCATTCACACACAGCTTCATCAGCACTGACTGCACAGCTCATCTTACCAGAAACAGTGAGGTTGATGCTCTGACTGGCTGCTGCCTCCATGGACTCACACCAGTAAACTCCACTGTCCCACTGGAGCAACATACTGATGATACAAGTAGAACCAGATGGTCTTCCCCATCCATCTCCACACTGACTTCTGGTTTTTCTGGTGGTGTTTCTTCTCAGAGTCCATCCAGCAGATCTGTCTTCATCCTCACAGCTCAGAGTGACAGAATTTTCTCTAAAAAACTGAGATCTTCTGGGATTTACAGTCAGATGAACTAGAAGAACAAGTAAAGAAATGATTTAGGGCTTTGAGCTGCACTGTGTGTCATCAGGAGAGTTGAAGTTATTCAGTGTTTCATGTTTTACAACAACCCGTCCATCCACCTCAGAGGATTGTTTGGATCCTCATTTTTTCCCCTTTCAGTAAAAAGTACGACAGCTGCCCTTGTTAAGTACTTCTACTACTTGTACCTTCAGCTTTGACTGTCTTGCTCTTATTTCAGCTTGTAGTGTCACATCATCATCTTGGATCAATTGTATTTTCTGATATCTACGATTTATCTTCAAACCAAACATCACACCAGATGTAGTCGGAGCCTTAAAGCAGAAATGGTTCAGGAATAGTTTGAGGAGAACAACCAGTTTGAGGTGTTGACCTCCAAATTCCCCAGATCTCAGTTCAATCCGGCATCTGTGGGATGTTCTGGACAAACAAGTCTGATCCATGGAGGCCCCACCTCACAACTTCCAGGACTTAAAGGATCTGCTGCTGACATCTCAGATACCACAGCACATCTTCAGGGTCTAGTGGAGTCCAGGTACCACAACAGACCTTCAGGGTCTAGTGGAGTCCAGGTACCACAACAGACCTTCAGGGTCTAGTAGAGTCCACATACCACAGCACACCTTCAGGGTCTAGAGGAGTCCAGATACCACAGAACACCTTCAAGGTCTAGTGGAGTCCAGGCCTCGAAGCAAAAAGGGGACCAACACAATACTGGGCAGGTGGTCGTGATGTTATAACTGATCGGTGTCGTCTCAAATAAGAAGATCTGTTCTATCGCACTTACACGACACTGTGCAGGCAAAAACGTTCCACCTTTGCTAATATATCATGTCACAGAAATGATTTCTAAAGAAGCTCCTGTAATCTAAGAACTTGATCACATCTGGAAAAGGCGTTTTATGGAACCCAGTCTGTGACTAAATCCCCCAAACATCCTCTGAATGTTACAACTTTAAGTCACAATCTTACTGAACCTTTGAGATCTATGAACCTTCTCTGTCTTGTTCTGATGGAGCTCTGTGGGGACCGTTGGAGCCTCAAGTGGACGCTTGAGGAACTACAACAACAGATCTGCTTCACAGCTTTAGACTTGTAAGGAGGAAACAGATGACTCCACTGGGAACTTGTTCTGCTCATGCTCTGATAGAAATTTCAACACTTTAAATGTCCAACATCTCCAGACCAACATGCCGTCGGTGAGTTTCAGACGGTTACAGAGGAAGGTGACCTACCTTGGTCTGTTGTGGAGAACAGCAGAGAGCTCAGAGCTAAAGAGACACAAAGGTTAGTTTGAGACAACATTTCATCTCCAACATAAATCCTCCATTGAGGCCAACAGAACAAACCTCCATGGTTCTATTTCCAACATTTCCACATTTCTACAATTCTTGCAGCAGAACGTTCAACACTGGAAGTCTCACTGACCTTTCCAAGGAATCCTCATCAACTGAAATTATTGTTGTTTATTTTTGAGCTAAACTTCACACAAACCCCCAAAGAGAACCAGAGATAACTTACAGATCCACAGCAGAGATGTTCCCTCCATCCTGAGCTGCTGATATTAGATCCTCTCTCTGATCAGCTCTGTCTCATCAGTAAACTCCTCCTTCCTGCCTCTCTGCTCTGGTTTCTCTGAAGCTGACAGGAAATCAGAGGTTTAGTTGCTGCCAGTCTGAGAGCGTCTCTCAGTTTCAACCTCTGAAATGTGGTCAGAAAGAGGAGAAACAGGCAGTATGATGCCTTCAGTACCTGACAGTGTGATGCCTTCAGGTACCTGACATCGTGGTGCCTTCACTGACAGTATGGTGCCTTCAGGTACCTGACAGTGTGATGCCTTCATGTACCTGACAGTGTGATGCCTTCATGTACCTGACAGTGTGATGCCTTCAGGTACCTCACAGTGTGATGCCTTCAGGTACCTCACAGTGTGATGCCTTCAGGTACCCAGCAGTGTGATGCCTTCAGGTACCTGACAGTGTGATGCCTTCTCTGACAGCCTAATGCCTTCATGCATCAAACATGAGTTCATTAATAGAATTAAATGAAAAGTGTGTCAGTGTAGGAGCTTTAAAGCTGATGTTTCCTCCAAACTATGTTTATTTAGTCTACTGGTTATTTTATGGTCCTGTGGTTAGTGATGCTGATCCAGGCTCTGTTGAAGCTTCCACTCTTTATTCCAAACATGGTTCATTCCTGGAGGCTTCAGAAACACACATTGCTCCAGTAGGACCTCTAGTGGTCAGTAGAATGAAGTACAATCTGTTCATGTTACTGATTGGTTCATGGATTGTTCTGGATTTGATTCACCATGAACATTCCTGTTGGACTGAACTAGATGATTGGACGGTTTCTACAATAATAATAATAGTAATAATAGTAATAATAATGATGATGATGATAAATGCAGGTCTGTGTTTTTATATCTGGTTCCATTTAGTTGTTTTTCACGGTAAAGACAACTGGAGCAGGTGAGCTGAGGTGGTGACGTCATGACGTACGCTGGAGTTCCACCTGCACGTAAACGTTGACTCTCCGGAAAGGTTACCGTGGAGCAGCTCAGGGTGAGTCTCTCCGTCCATCCACCTCGGTCTGTCCTCTAAGAAATCTGCAGACCGACGGGACCCACTCCGGCGGTTTCAGCTTCAGAACAGCTCTGAGGAAAACATGGGAGACGGTGGGGTAGCCTCGGAGCCCGAGACGGAGAGGAGGCCGCTCATGAGTCACCGAGGGCGGAGTCGAATGTGCAGCAGAACCCGGTGTCGGAGCCGGAGCAGTAGTTCTCCACAGAGCTCACCTGGACAGGTAACACTCTGGACCCAGTTCACTACGATGGAAACGAGGTTCCTGCTGCTCACGGTTCTCCTGGGACTTTCTACTGGTGGTGAGTTTACTTATTTTCTCAAACACTTTTAGAAAGTAATTTCTTTATTATTGTTATTTTATTTTATTAAAAATTAGCGAGCTAACCGGCTACATGGCTAACGGCTGGTATTAAACTTACTCCGCTAGCTAAAACTCCTGTACCTCCAGTTTCTGTGTTTGTCACAGAATTTATGAGCTTTCACGGTGCCGTCGATCCATGTTGTTGATTATGCATGTTTTAAACTCAAAGTGATTTTATTTTCTCTCAAATATTGGTTGCTAACGAGCTAACTTTACCGGCTACAGTGCTAGCTAGCTAACATTAAAGCCAACAGGTACTGTTAGCCCACTGACTGCTAGCTAAAACTCCTGTACTCCCGGTTACCGTGTTTGTTACCTAAAGTCGAATGAAGTATATTCAATAACATCTTCTTAAGCCAGCAGCCTCATATTTGTAACCATATTTGTTTCTGTATGCGTCTAGCGATCGTTTTTTAGAATTTTCCTGTTTTCGGTCACCAATGCTGTGGGTCTGTTACTGTTACATAGAAGCCATACTGCAGACAAAAAATACAGCAACTTCTTGACATTTCTTTGACATCTTGTTGAAGATTAACAGAAGATATATTATTTTTAATTCATAATTATATGTTTTTGGGTGGGTGAACTGCACAGCGGTGTCAATCAAGTAAAAATAAATGTCGGTGAAGGAAATGTCCGGTGTTCAAGATTAACTGGTGATCTGATCAACTGGTGATTTTCAGTTAGCGAGACAGATGTTACACCGGCAATTCATAGAATGATGTCTCTATGTAAAACTTTGCGTGGAATGATTATTTTTTTTGGAATGCATACATCCATTTAGCTACATGTTTGCAGTTGGCTTGAATGTTTAAAGCTGCTGTCCGGAGTTTGAATGGCAGCGTCTCCCAGAACACTGTTGGTCCATCTCTGTCCACCCAGGGAAGAATGTCGTCCTGAAGGGTCCAGACTGCAGCGGCATGACATCAGTAAGACTACAAAGACGTGGCAGTGGTAAATATGTCGACTTCTGCAGAGATGGACATCCCATACTTCCAGAAGATCAGGATCCGTTGTTTGTGGACCGAGTGGAGGGGCTGAAGTGTCCAATGCAGGATGGTGTCGTCTCTACAACTCTGAAGAATGTGACCAGAGAAGACGCTGGAGAATATGAGTGGTTCTGTAAAAACACTACCAGAAACTCTTCTTCCACAGTCTACCTGAACGTTACTGACGGAGGTGAGAACGTTTCCATGACAACATGACAAACTGTGTTTACTGTCTGTAGAAGCAGAGTTCAGATGAGAAATAACAGGTCTGTTTTCTACTCTTCAGGTGCTGCAGATGGAAACGCCACACCTGGAAACGCCACACCTGGAAACGCCACACCTGGAAACGCCACACCTGGAAACGCCACACCTGGAAATGCCACACCTGGAAACCCTCAAGATGTAGGAGCCATCACTGGACAAACCGTTGGAGTTGGAGTTGGAGTTGTTTTGGGGATCATTGTGCTTTATTTGTGTCGCAGCAAATTTAGATGTAGAGTCAGTGATCAGAAGAGGTCAGTTCTACCTGTAACTTACGAAGTAGTTAACCAACAACAGTCTGTAAATATGTAGGTTTTTGATGCTTTTGTGTATTAATTTCCAAATATTTGAAAATGTGCTGTTGAAGGCCTGACTTGGACAAAAGGTTTAACTGAGAGCATCCTCACTGGCACCATCAATGTGGTACAGAAACACCACTGTGGCTGAAATCACTCCGGCGTGTCATCAGATCTGCAGAGGAAGCTGTTGGCTCTGGCCTCCTGTCTATGGACACCATAAACACATCGATGCTGGTGGAAAGCTCAGAACATTCTGAAGGACAAACTCCATCCAGCTCATGTCTGTCTGGGTGGTTACGTCCTGAGACACAGCAGACCAGTGAGCATCAGAGCCACACAGAACGTTTTCATAACCGCTTTTTCCACCATCAGACTGATGACATTGGACCTCAGGGAGGGGAGGAGCTAGAACACAGCAGAACATCAGAATATCACTACACCATACACATAACAGACAAATGTACAATACCCTCACAATGTGCAATAAGCAGCGCAGTAAACAAGTATTTGATTGTTTATTTATTTAGGCTGATATTTGCACTGATAATGGGCTTTAGTGTGATTTTTTTTTGAGAGTTCGTTTCTTTTTTATTATTATTATAGGCTTGATACTTATTTATTTTTTAATAATTTAATTTCTTTTTGACTCAAAGTAACGTACAAGAATTCCAATGTGATGTGATGCAGCTCTACTGTGATGCAGCTGTGATAATGGAAATAAACTTTAATCTATTGTTCTGTTGTATTTTTGACAGTTTTAACCATAAATATTCAGGTTCATGTTGCTATTAAATGTTAATGTTCAGGTTTTTAACATGTTTCTTTCATGCAGAAAGTGTTTTTGACACTTTCACGCATTAATATCCAGATTTTTTAACTTTTCTGTCAGTATGTGGGTTTTCACAATGTTGAGTTAATATCCATGTTTATGGTACTAAACTGCAACGACTCCAAATCTTATCAAGTCTATTAATCTTATTTTTAGTGAAAATGTCTCATCCCACTTGACTGAAGATAAATTCAGCTTATTAGAGACATTTCAGCAAATGAAGGACTGGTTTTAGGACAGTGCACCTTAAAAATCTTCAATCTTGAAATGATGTTGATGGTCGACATACTAACATACTACAAGCCATCTCTGAACGGTGTCAAGTGAGATGCAGATGTTGAGGTCTCAGAGAGGACTCAGGCTCATTACGGCCCTAAGGTAACAAAGGTTTTGAAGCAGACAAATAAAGATCTTAAGAAGAAACATTATGAGTTAACCATATGATTATGCTTGCTGAAATATATACACATTTTTGAAGTATGATTTGATTAAAGTAATGATTCGGATGATTTATTATGTGTTTAACAATGAAGTATGATTTAAGAAGTGATTCTGTGTGAAGTAATCCTTGTTTAGGCTCTGTGTGTGCGTACAGGCCTCATAGGCTTGTGTGTCCAGGCCTTAAGAAAGCAGAAGTGAGAATGGCAGAAGTCCCCTTAGAAATGAGGAACTTGGAGTTTCCACAGGATGACAGGATGGGCTGAGGCCTATTTGCAGAACATTGTCATAGCAACTGAGTGTGTGTTAAATGTATTTGCTGTAAAACACATGATTCTATGCAACTGTTGTGTGTGTAACAGCAACGTCTCCAGCCGCTGAGGGGCGTCCTGACTCTGCCTGCACAGAACTAGTTTCTATCATGTGCTGGTTCTGTGCCGGTGGGTTTAGGAAGCTCCTCACAAAGCATCAAATGAAGACAGAGGAAGCTGCCACCTGTTTGTCTCTGAGCTCTGACAGCCAGACAGAGAAGATGTTTACTGCTTTGTTAATGTTTAATGTAAAACCTTTTGAATATCTTTGTTATGATCCAACGTAAGATGAGAACTTTGGAGATAAACATTGTCAAAAGTTAGATTTGCTAGTTTAACCCTCCTGTTGTCCTGCAGGTGAAAGTTGACCCGTTTTAAAGTTTGAAAATGTGGAAAAATATATATATTTTCACAGTGACACTTCTGATGTCCACATTTTCAACAGTTTTGGGAAATCTTTGAACATTTTTTGGTGGAAAAATGAAATGTTAAAAATGTTTCTTAAGACCATTCACAACAAAATCAACCAAAATCCAGTTTTGGTTGATTTTTATGTGAATGTTCTTAAAGACAATATTAGAAGTGTTACTGATATATATGTCATCACTTCAGATATTTTTCTGATGTTTTTGGAAGATTTTTACTCATCATCCCACAAATGTGGAGATTAAAAAAAAGGACACTTTTAAGGAATAATGTAATTTTCTTCCTGAAGATTTTGCAAATTTTCAGAAATTTTTGGATTTTTTTTTCAGAGAAGGAAACAATATTTTTTGGTGCCTGTAAATGAGGACAACAGGAGGGTTAATTAAAATGTAAAAGAAAAAAACTGACATCAATAACTTACTTAGTTTAATATAAAAACTTTAAAACTGTTATTGTTTATTCTAACACAAGAACCTGTAAGATAAACATTGTAAAATGTAATATTTCCTTTGTTTATTGTTAAAATATATTTAAAACTGTTCATGTGTATTACAAATAAAATGTAAATGGCCTTTTAACATTTTGATGTTATTTATAATTATTAGCACAACATCTAATCTTATTAAATAATCATTGTAAAAATATAAAAACTTTATTGTAGCAAAGATTCACTTGAAAAACTTTTGGACTGTTTAATATGATCTCATGTTTTAAGCATGACATTGAAATATTGTCAACAGTAAGATATAATTTATTGTAAACATTTTTTAAAAATGTGTACTGAAAGTACCTTTAGTAACATTGTTTTTCACATCTTGCTGTATTAATGTGAATTTAATACTTCTTGAATAAATATAAAAAAATAAGATTTGCTTTTGTGATGTTTTGTGAAAAGTGATTTTGAGGCATTTCAATTTTGATGTTTAATAAATTTACAAAAATCTGTGAAAAGAAGTTTTACTCTTTGTCATGTTGGGTTGTTGATGACAGACTGATGGAGGAAACTTGTATTCATTCAGCAAAAAAAAAAAAGATGTTTGAACGGTCTGGACACGTTTCAAAGCGACTCCATATTTGTGGTGTTCATATTTATCACTATTTCACTACAACTCGACTGGTTTACCGTTAAGTCAGATGATCAGAGTGTTTTCTTCACTGATGGTGGATCAACGTGGAGCTTCTTCAACACTGAACCAGACACAGGAGAGTCACATTTGTTTCAACGATGAGCTGCACTGACATACCTTACAAGAAAAAGCAGTTAGATTTGCTTTTAAATGACCTGACTTCAACACTGTTCAAAATTGTTCAGAATATGACATACTTTGTGTATAATTTAATGTCTTTCTAAACATTCTTGGAAGCAGTTCACATCTGGCATTCCATCAAATTATTTATTGAAACATAAAAACCAACAACTTCAGTGAGATTTGAATTAGAGAAGACAAAAAATAAAAATAGAGACGTGTTCAGATCACACAGAACAACGCAATTTGCT
The DNA here is from genome assembly GCF_021347895.1 of Acanthochromis polyacanthus. Classification (NCBI taxonomy): domain Eukaryota; kingdom Metazoa; phylum Chordata; class Actinopteri; family Pomacentridae; genus Acanthochromis; species Acanthochromis polyacanthus. The sequence goes on from NC_067123.1 coordinate 240,393, forward strand.
GTATAAGGAGCTGCACTCTGAGCTCTTTCCACCACTGAAAGCTCCTGAAACAGGGATGTTAGCGTTATAACCGGACCCTGGATTTACAGAAGAAGCTGTTCTCACCGACAAACCTTGTTTTCTTTTACATCCTGTGTACATCTGGGTGTGTGTTTATCTAGAAAGAGAACGCAGCAGGACGCCAATACATTTAAGTAAAACAACATTGATTAGTGAAGTCAATATAAGATAAGTCAAGATAAGCTGAGTCAAGATATGAAAAGTCAAGGTAAATCAAGATCCATTTAATCAAGATAAGTTAAGTCAAGATGAGTCAAGTCAAGATAAGTTACAATAAAGCCATTGTGACATTCAATTTGGTCATCAGGGGGGTGGGACAAGAGAAAAATGGAATTTTAGGGGAAACTCCAGACTTATTTGGTTTTTAAAATTCTTTATAAACATTCTCCGATTTTTTTTTATTTTTATTTTTTTTAAGATTTGGTCTCAGGACAAGAACATTTAAACAACAACTGCATGTTTTAGTATTTTGGACATGGATTATTTGAAATTTGATGAATGGGACATAAAATGTCCTCCAGTTCTGTTATGATCCTGCTGTATTTAATTGCATTTGATTTGTGGCCGGTAAGTTTAGTTTAATAGGGCTGCATCTAATGATTCATTTAGTGTCCATTAATCTTTTAATTATTGTTTTTTGCATTAATTTATTAATTGTTTGATCTTTAAAATGCAACAAATCCTGAAAAATGTCCATTAGTGTTTCTCAAATTCCAAAATGAAAAGTCTTGTTTTGTCCAAAACCCAAAGATGTTCAGTTTACTGTCACAGAGGAGGCAAAGAAACCAGAGAATATTCACATTTACTGTTTTTTTTCTTCATAAAACAACTCAAACAGATTAATTGATGGCTATGAGAGGACAAACTAATGGATTTTTTTGATGAATGTTGGCTGCTTTAGTCCTGCCATAGTCGATATTTAGACACATAAGATTAAGTTCTACTGAAACAATGAAAACACCAACAGCACTGCAGTGTGTATAAATATGATTAATGATTTGTAATACATACAAGATAAACCGTTGACCTAAAAATGAATCTGAAGAAGTAGTGAGAAACCACCCGCCTCTTGTTTTCTGACATGTCCTGCTGTCGTTTGTCACAACACACACGTGCAGGGCATGTGTCGTGTTATTTTAAAGGTTGCTGCTGTTTTTACGCTCAGCTTCCACACTGAAGGTCTAAACTGTAAAAGGGAAGTTTAAGAAGATAAAGTATGTCACTCCTGAGGTCTAAAGTCAGCTACTGAATATATCTGAAGCTGCTGGGAGTCATATTTGTGGATTCACTCTTATTTTATTACATTTTCTCAGCTTTTTGTGTCCAAACTTCTGACTGGTAGTGTAGATGTACCCACAAACTAAATGACCTTGCACTGAGCACAGACGTGTGTTCTCCATGTGTACGTTATGTACGGATACGGAATCACGTGATCTAAATATGTAGCGGGCGGCGGGAATTAATGGGACTCAGAAACACCCCCACAATTTAATCAGTTGTTCTTTGTATCATTTCTGATGGATACGTCCTGATAAGTCCTCAGTGGTGGATTTGTAGCAGAATCACAATCATGTGATCATCAGCAGGCAGCTGACGTAGTGTTCACTGGTTGTCATGGTTACAGTGACGCCGTGCTGCTATCTGGCAATGATACAAAAATATTTAACAAATCTGTGGATCCAGACTATAAGCTGCATCACTGATAAAATTGGTCCTTGTGTCATTTCTGACCTTCCCTGAAAATTTCATCCAAATTCATGAGTCTGTTTTTGAGTAATGTTGCTGACAGACAGACAGATGGACGGACAAACGTACACTAATCATCGTAACTCCACTATCTTCCTTGGCGGAGTAATTATAAAATCATTTTATGAAAGAAAACAAAACTACAAAATACTAAAACAAGGCAAAACAAGATCGCAACTTGTAAGATCAAATTCTAGGATAAAATAAATATAAAATACTTCAATTTAAGAACATTAAAAACTACCAAAAGCCATTGAAAACATGCATGTCTTGAGATTTGTCCTACAAATGTCAGTGGAGGGGGAACTTTTAAATTGCACGAGGAAGATTGTTCCAGTTTAAAGCTCTGAAGAAACAAGCAGTGCACGGCTTTCTGAACAACATAAACAGACTTTTCTAAGTCTACAGTCTGACTGCAGT
>NC_067123.1:242718-302391 GCF_021347895.1 Acanthochromis polyacanthus
TGAAACTAAAACAAATGATGCCAACTGGGGCAGAAATGATAAAATGCCAGAAATGTGTTTTTGCTGTATCCATGGAGACGATGGAGTCTTCAGAATGCAGCAGGCCTCTCCTCTGTGTTGCTCTGAGTCGCTTTAAAAATCACATTTTCACTCTGCTCAACCTAAACTTTGTGTCTGACTGTTTATGGACCTTTAACGTGAACTATTATTTTATTCATCACACAGTTTGTATTCTAATTTAATAATTACTAAATCACTATGAATGTAAACAAACTCGTCATCTGAATTGTCAAGACTTAAGTTTTCCAAGTGACCAAAGTAGAGTAAATCATTGTTTTCATAAAGTCTCACATGAAAGAACAGACTGCAGGAATACTGATTAGTGTTTGTGGCGTTGACACCGTTGTTGGATGTTTATAGTGAACTGTTATTAACTTAGTTGTGACTGTAAATGATTTAGTCCTGATATCTAATGATGTTAGAAGTACTAACCATGTGATGACCTTGTTCTCCTCTCAGGGTCTGTGGACTACGCCGTGGAGCATCCCCCTGCCGTCGGATTCCTGGAGACCATCTGGATCTTTGATGACGACGACGCTCCCATCTTCTACGATGTTCTGGCTCCATACGAGGAAGAAGAAGACCCAGAGGGAGAAGACCGAGAGGAAGAAGACCCAGAGGAAGAAGACTCTGAAGAGGAAGACCCCGAGACGGAAGACTCCGACGCCTGGTCCGACTGGAGCACCAGCGAAGACTCCGGCTACGACAGCCTGGACGAGGACGAAGAAGACCTGGAGGACGGCGAAGAAGAGGACGGCCGACCCCGCTCCCCCCTTGTCCAGCGTCTCCCCCTCCTGCTGGTGCTCCGGTCATCGCTGCTCCGCTGCTCCCCCAGAGGACCTTGGCCGTCCACATCAGCTCCTTCCTCAAGAGGATCCGGGAGGAGTGCGATGTGGAGGCCCAGGTAAGTATGAAGAGGCAGCGGGTCAGTGAAGAGGACGACGCGCAGCCTGGACCATCCACTTCGTCCACAGACCACAGTGCGTCGGGTCCCTCCACATCAAGCCCGGGCTTCTCTGTGACGGGTGGAAGCTGGTTCAGGCCTTTTCGGAGTCCAGATGATAGCGACTCCGATTAGTCCTGAAACTGGTGGAAGCTCTGATCGGAGAAGTTCCAGCTGACAGGCAGCTCCCACTTCTTACTGCACGGATCAAAAAAACATCAAGATCCCTGCAAATAGTAAAAATCCTCCTTCACATGTCTTAGCGTCATCAGACAATGTGGGAGGTGGTAGGTATGAGCACCTGACAAATACAGGTGTGTTTCTTCTTCTCTCTATCAGAGGTAAGCAAAATTCCAACTGCACATTTTTCAATATTTAACTATTATCCATGATACTAACTCTGTTTCTTTCTTCCTCCGAAAAGGTAAGTTATTACTTCATCAGTTTCTCAGGACTTAATATCTCTTCATGATAATTTATAATTGAAGCATTTTACTGACTGTAGAATTTTGTTTTGTTTCTTCATCCATCATCCAGGAGTTCCGTTCAGGGAACTCCTGGATGGTGGGCAGAGAGGACCGGACGGACCAGACCAGAAGGATGGACGACCAGGAACCCACTGGAGGGTTGGAGGAGTGTTTTCAGTCAGCTGACTAAGTGAGTCCTCACAAAGACGACAAAAGCACCAACAGGGACATGAAGTGGTGATGAGCTAAAGTAAACTTTCTGTATGTTGATGTGAACTGATAGAGCTTAGAACCGTTCCACACCTACTGTACATTTATTTATGGCTCCATGTCTGTTAAGAAGCACTGATAATTATAATTCAACAGTTCAGCAGCCAGGAACGAGTCAAAGTTTGATTTTGGGTCCTGTTTTTCTGTTTGCCAGGTCAGCGCTCCAATTCAGACGCCCCTGCCTCCAACAGCAACGTCTCCAGCCGCTGAGGGGCGTCCTGACTCTGCCTGCACAGAACTAGTTTCCATCATGTGCTGGTTCTGTGCCGGTGGGTTTAGGAAGCTCCTCACAAAGCATCAAATGAAGACAGAGGAAGCTGCCACCTGTTTGTCTCTGAGCTCTGACAGCCAGACAGAGAAGATGTTTACTGCTTTATTAATGTTTAATGTAAAAACCTTTTGAATATCTTTGTTATGATCCAACGTAAGATGAGAACTTTGGAGATAAACATTGTCAAAAGTTAGATTTGCTAGTTTAACCCTCCTGTTGTCCTGCAGGTCAAAGTTGACCCGTTTTAAGTTTGAAAATGTGGAAAAATATATATATTTTCACAGTGACACTTCTGATGTCCACATTTTCAACATTTTTGGGAAATCTTTGAACATTTTTTGGTGGAAAAATGAAATGTTAAAATGTTTCTTAAGACCATTCACAACAAAATCAACCAAAATCCAGTTTTGGTTGATTTTTATGTGAATGTTCTTAAAGACAATATTAGAAGTGTTACTGATATATATGTCATCACTTCAGATATTTTTCTGATGTTTTTGGAAGATTTTTACTCATCATCCCACAAATGTGGGGATTTAGTTTTAAAAATAAAAGTTTTAAAGGACACTTTTAAGGAATAATGGAATTTTCTTCCTGAAGATTTTGCAAATTTTCAGAAATTTGGGGAATTTTTTTGCTGAATTTTTGGATTTTTTTTTAGAGAAGGAAACAATATTTTTTGGTGCCTGTAAATGAGGACAACAGGAGGGTTAATTAAAATGTAAAAGAAAAAAACTGACATCAATAACTTACTTAGTTTAATATAAAAACTTTAAAACTGTTATTGTTTATTCTAACACAAGAACCTGTAAGATAAACATTGTAAAATGTAATATTTCCTTTGTTTATTGTTAAAATATATTTAAAACTGTTCATGTGTATTACAAATAAAATGTAAATGGCCTTTAAACATTTTGATGTTATTTATAATTATTAGCACAACATATAATCTTATTAAATAAACATTGTAAAAATATAAAAGCTGTTTATTGTAGCAAAGATTCACTTTAAAAACTTTTGGACTGTTTAATATGATCTCATGTTTTAAGCATGACATTGAAATATTGTCAACAGTAAGATATAATTTATTGTAAACATTTTTTTAAAAATGTGTACTGAAAGTACCTTTTAGTAACATTGTTTTTCACATCTTGCTGTATTAATGTGAATTTAATACTTCTTGAATAAATATAACAATTAAGATTTGCTTTTGTGATGTTTTGTGAAAAGTGATTTTGAGGTATTTCAGTTTTGATGTTTAATAAATTTACAAAAATCTGTGAAAAGAAGTTTTACTCTTTGTCATGTTGGGTTGTTGATGACAGACTGATGGAGGAAACTTGTATTCATTCAGCACAAAAAAAAATTAAATGTTTGAACGGTCTGGACACGTTTCAAGGCGACTCCATATTTGTGTTGTTCATATTTATCACTATTTCACTACAACTCGACTGGTTTACTGTTAAGTCAGATGATCAGAGTGTTTTCTTCACTGATGGTGGATCAACGTGGAGCTTCTTCAACACTGAACCAGACACAGGAGAGTCACATTTGTTTCAACGATGAGCTGCACTGACATACCTTACAAGAAAAAGCAGTTAGATTTGCTTTTAAATGACCTGACTTCAACACAGTTCAAAATTGTTCAGAATATGACATACTTTGTGTATAATTTAATGTCTTTCTAAACATTCTTGGAAGCAGTTCACATCTGGCATTCCATCAAATTATTTATTGAAACTTAAAAACCAACAACTTCAGTGAGATTTGAATTAGAGAAGACAAAAAATAAAAATAGAGACGTGTTCAGATCACAGAACAACGCAATTTGCTGTATAAGGAGCTGCACTCTGAGCTCTTTCCACCACTGAAAGCTCCTGAAACAGGGATGTTAGCGTTATAACCGGACCCTGGATTTATAGAAGAAGCTGTTCTCACCGACAAACCTTGTTTTCTTTTACATCCTGTGTACATCTGGGTGTGTGTTTATCTAGAAAGAGAACGCAGCAGGACGCCAATACATTTAAGTAAAACAACACTGATTAGTGAAGTCAATATAAGATAAGTCAAGATAAGCTGAGTCAAGATATGAAAAGTCAAGGTAAATCAAGATCCATTTAATCAAGATAAGTTAAGTCAAGATGAGTCAAGTCAAGATAAGTTACAATAAAGCCAACAAATGAAGATAAACTAAAGACTATGGACACCTTTCACATCTACAGATGAGGCTTGATAAATGTACATATGGGTATGTACATAGATATGACATGATGGATAATGCTATTGAGAGAGAAAACCGGTGTGAACATGGTAAAGAAAATGTTTTTATATTTTGTTGTTGAGCTATATGAACCAGTGTTGCGTGATGTTTTAATAACTGTGGTGCTTTAGGGAGAAAAGCAGGGATACATGAATTTAGATGACCTGAAGGCTGTGGAGAGAAAACACACGTTAAAGAGATATTAATACACTAGATGTATATACAGTTAATATTACATTTAATATTAACAGTTTTATTTGACATTCAATTTGGTCATCAGGGGGGTGGGACAAGAGAAAAATGGAATTTTAGGGGAAACTCCAGACTTACTTGGTTTTTAAAATTCTTTATAAACATTCTCCGATTTATTTATTGTTTTTAAAGATTTGGTCTCGGGACAAGAACATTTAAACAACAACTGCATGTTTTAGTATTTTAGACATGGATTATTTGAAATTTGATGAATGGGACATAAAATGTCCTCCAGTTCTGTTATGATCCTGCTGTATTTAATTGCATTTGATTTGTGGCCAGTAAATGTATTTTTAATAGGGCTGCATCTAATGATTCATTTTAGTGTCCATTAATCTTTTAATTATTATTTTTGCATTAATTTATTAATTGTTTGATCTTTAAAATGCAACAAAATGCTGAAAAATGTCCATTAGTGTTTCTCAAATTCCAAAATGAAAAGTCTTGTAAGTTCCGTCAGAGCAAGAGGAAGAGTTTGAGTTGGAGCGCAAGAAATCTGCGCGAGCAGCATCGTAACCGAGTGCGAGGACACAGTTTGAGCACGCGCAGAGCAAGTTTGAGCGCGAGAGCAGAGTTCTGAGAGACAATATCACGAAATCTGAGAATGAAATCGATAAATGCTGCCCTCAGATCAATTTAAAATGCTCTTGAATTATGATAGGAAATTTATTCCATAGCGGCGGGAATTGATGGACTCAGAAACACCCCCACAATTTAATCAGTTGTTCTTTGTATCATTTCTGATGGATACGTCCTGATAAGTCCTCAGTGGTGGATTTGTAGTAGAATCACAATCATGTGATCATCAGCAGGCAGCTGACGTAGTGTTCACTGGTTGTCATGGTTACAGTGACGCCGTGCTGCTATCTGGCAATGATACAAAAATATTTAACAAATCTGTGGATCCAGACTATAAGCTGCATCACTGATAAAATTGGTCCTTGTGTCATTTCTGACCTTCCCTGAAAATTTCATCCAAATTCATGAGTCTGTTTTTGAGTAATGTTGCTGACAGACAGACAGATGGACGGACAAACGTACACTAATCATCGTAACTCCACTATCTTCCTTGGCGGAGTAATTATAAAATCTGAAAATTTTATGAAAGAAAACAAAACTACAAAATACCAAAACAAGGCAAAACAAGATCGCAACTTGTAAGATCAAATTCTAGGATAAAATAAATATAAAATACTTCAATTTAACAACATTAAAAACTACCAAAAGCCATTGAAAACATACATGTCTTGAGATTTGTCCTACAAATGTCAGTGGAGGGGGAACTTTTAAATTGCACGAGGAAGACTGTTCCAGTTTAAAGCTCTGAAGAAACAAGCAGTGCACGGCTTTCTGAACAACATAAACAGACTTTTCTAAGTCTACAGTCTGACTGCAGTGTGTGAACAGGTTTGAATGTTTTTGTGGCCTCACCCCTGCTGGACTTTGTACAAGAACTCTCTGAGAACCGAGCGTCTGAAGTGGTTCGGTAAACTGCGGGACACGTTGTCTTTGATGAAGGCTTCCATGACGGCCTGGAAGAGAGACGAGGAGGAATTTATGAACAAGTTCTGCACTTTACTGCCAAACACCTCACATAACCCAAAACCTTTTGGGGATTTCCATCTAAAGTCATCACGTTCCTTCTGCTCGACCGTCTCCGATTTGATTCCAGCTTTATCATGAACCATCTGTAAAATTGATATTCCATTTCATTTATTTATTTATTTCAAACATGTAATGAATAACATTCAATTAATGTATCACAAAAAACCATTAATAGTCCATCATGCTATAACGAGTAAGAGGAGAAAACAAACTTCAACATGTTCCAAAGGGAGTGGGAAGACGTTAAACTTATTTAATCCCACCCCTAAATTCATTCACCCATTTCAGTCAGTTCCAGAAATATCCAATGAAACAAATTCACCGCCAACATTTTTGTTTAGGCAAAGACAACTAACTTAAACACTATGCGTCAATGAAATACAGATCAAAACTACTGTGATAGTGATAATTAAGTTCATCTTCACTGTACCTTCCAAAGATTTTTTGTTTGTATTTATATTTAAACTGGCTGATGTTTGAACATTGTTTCAGATCCGTCTCAAGTTTCTTCCAGAGCCGTACCTCATTTGTTGTAGGGCTAAAACTTTTCATCGTTGTTCTATGTTTTGGTATCCTGAAACTGAATTCTTCTCTTAATATATAACCACCAACACATTCCTGAAATGTGCTCTGTAAAAACAAAGAAGAGATAGGAGACAGGATGTGGATGGAAAATGCCGGACTCAATATTTTGACTATTTTTTTATTTTATGTTATTTTATTTGGATTGTTTGTAATACCGTAATTATTATTACATATTGAATACTATATTGTTGCTGACTTCTCAAACCACCTGCAGTTATAATACAACTACTGCTGATGCCACCACTGCTACTATATTACTACCACACTGTCCTACTTTGCTTTTGATCTTTTTGTTTGTTTGTTTGTTTACGGTTTGATATAATTGTTATTGTTTTTGTTGTTGTTATTACTACTACTGCTATTGCTGCTGCTGCTGCTAATTTTATTGTCATTACGACCACCACTATTGCTATTATTCTCTCTATTGCTGTTATTATTTTTACTGGTATTATCACTATTATTATTATTATTACCATATTATACTAGTATGATTATTATTGTAGTTACTCGATTATATACCACTGTAGTTACTATATTATATGCTATTGTTATTGTCCCCTCCCTATCTGCTGATGACCATTACCCATGTAATGACCTCTATTGTTGTTGTTTTCATATCGTTACAATTTATACTATTTCATTTATCATTTATTATTATTAGAGTTTTTTTCTTTTCCTTTTTTTACTATTATTTATTTATTTATTCTCTTCTGTTTCAACATCCTATGTTTATAATTCTGTCTTTTGTTTTCTTGTATCTTGCTCCCTGTTTGTCTGTGTACTGTATAAATATAAATAAATGTGGAAAAAAAAAAAGAAGTTTATTCCAGAGCCGTACCTCATTTGTTGTAGGGCTAAAACTTTTCATCGTTGTTCTATGTTTTGGTATCCTGAAACTGAATTCTTCTCTTAATATATAACCACCAACACATTCCTGAAATTTGCTCTGTAATTGGAATGGTAACAGTTTTTTCAAATACTTTTCAGATGTGTACGTTTGTAATTATCTGTCAGACCACTTTTAGGAGATTTGTGCCTACAAAGCTTTATCTGAGCAAGATTTTGGTACCAGAATTTCCTTCAGGATTAAAAAAAATGATGTCCCATCTTATCTCAGAGACGGGTCTTTTTTTTTAAAAGCTTACATTTCTACAAATCAGGGTTTAAAAATCAAAAGTATTTTTTAAAAACTCCACACCTCTTGTGTATTTTTATTGGTTTTGTGGAAACAGCTCATCAGAACGTGAAATTATCTTTCTTTTCCTCTGTGGTGACCAGGTAGATCACATTTTAAAGCATTTTATAGGTTTAGTTTTGTATTATTGTGACATACAGCTACACGTGGATCAGAAAATATCACTAATTGACTTCTGCATTATCAGTGTATTTGTTAATGTGTGCACAACATTGTCAGCGTAACGCACGATATATTTCAGGTGCAATATTTCATTAGTATGTGTGATAATATTAATTACATCAGTATAGCTGCAGGCAATACTTTTTACTGTTCTAGTATTCTTTTAGTTTACTCATTTATTTCAGTAATGTATCATACTTCTTTTTAGGTGCTGCATTTCTCATGTTGCATCACTCGATTTTATGAGCGATATCTGCCACAAGAATTCCCTTCAGGATTAATAAAGTTTAGCTTTTCTCAGAGATGGGAGCTTCAACATTTTTCCATAAATCAATTCATTATTAATCAGATATAGTTTGATCGACTTGTCCAATATTGGAGAAATAACGTTGAAGAATTCTGGCTTTTATCTTTAATAGTTCCTGAGATATTGTTGTTCAAACAGCCGCAAATTTCAATGTGAGAAAACCTGCTAAAAGTGGGTCAACAGCCAGTTTATAAAAAATTATATCTCAGAAAGTATTTGATATATCAAGCTAAAATGTTACATATATCTTCATAAACATCCATATTTTATGCCACAAAAATGTCAGGCATGTCAGAGCTGGCAGAGCAGCAATAGTTTCTATATTTTGGTTTCATCGTCGTCCCGTTTTCGCTCTGACCTGGTGGCTGTGGGCTCGGATCAGGCTGTTGATCTGGTCGTAGGGGGTCGTCTGGGGGTCGCAGGGGTCACAGTCTCCGGTCAGAGCTCTGCAGGCGTTCCAGTAACCGGCCAGACGCTTCTCGTCCAGGTGGACGTTGGACGGTCGAGTCCAGCTGAAAGACATAAACGAATCACTCAAAGGTCAGAACTGCAACTCAAAGTCAGTAGTTTCGGGTTTTCTTATGGTTGAAATCGAGTCTAACTACCTTCTTCAAGAGCTCCTTGGTCTGTCTGAAGTGATCTCTGGCCTTCTCATAGGTTGGCTGGTCGGTGCAGCCTTGTTGGAAGAAAATACCTCCCAGATCATGATGCACCTGAAACACAGAATACAGCTTTAGAGTAAAAACATCTTTCTGAAGCACAAACCACTGCATCCAGGATGATCTAATCCCCAGAAAGAACCGTGAGTGCTCCACCAACCTGGCAGTGCAGGTCATCGGCGCTGATTCGAAGCCCGGCTGTGGAGGATTCGGTTTCTCCGTTAGCGGCAGCGTCAGCGGCCAGCAGGTCCAGAGTCCTCAGAGTGTGGACGTAGAAGTCCTTCTTCAGCTGCAGAGCTCCTTCCAGGACGGTGATGGAGTCGGTCGCCTGCTCCTTCAGCTGAGGGAAGAATAATAATAATAGAGGAGAAAAAACGGACACAGATCCATGAAACTACTGGTGGAATTTCTTTGAAACTGGAAAAACAATTGGTTACCCTAGGACATATTTGTCTAGAATTCTACTGACAATAAGTCATTACAAAGAAATGGCTATGTCAGGAGCCACCCTCCATAGAGACTGGTTCAATGTGGTGCACGATGTTTTTGTAACGGAGAAATTAACATCTGCACCGAGACTCAGAGCAGAAATGTTTGATAAACGCTGGAACGGCTGGATTGAGTTTATCAGCCCATAGAGACCAGACTAAGTGACGTAAGTTGTACTGCGACTGCCCTGGTTAACGCTTGTTCAGTATGTCTGTTTGTTTGCAAAATTGAAAACAGTTTGTAAAGTACATTTGTAAGATATTGCTTATCTACTGACTTCTTTATGGAAAAAAAGAGAATTAAAAAAAAAGAAATTGGACAAACATAAAACAGGGATAAACAGACCTTAATTAAAGATGTTTATTTTTGTTTATTGGCGTATGCAAGTATGAAAAGCATGTTCACTCACCACAGTCAGGATGTTTTCTGTCATTTCTTTCTCCTGCTGCACGATATTTAACCTGGATTCAGGCACAAAAGAAGTTTACGCTCACACCTTTTTGCATTTCAACTCAAAATAAAATCTGTCTGGATGTGTATTTTTCATTAATCCGTGCATGTGAGCCGAAACGCTGCCATTTGTACTGACTTTAAGGTAAGCTTATTGGTTCAGTAAATGAATTGAACTTGAAAAGAAAGTAAAGAAGCAGCGTTTACATGTTTATCTGATGAGGTCCTGGTTTGGTTTGTTTCTCTGGAAAGCTGCTCAGCACGATGGTTCTGATGGCCCTTTAAAAAACACAACAAAGACACATTAATCCTGTGCTTGAATGCTCATAAAATAAGTCTTTTAATGGGGCTGAAGAAGGTGTGATTTGACTTTCTACTATAATCTTGACAATGGATGTGTAAGAATGTTAGTGAAAGAATGATTTGATTTAATGAAAGTCCAAAACCTGGGCCACATTTGTGCCAAAACAATACAAAAATTAAATATGAATCTACAATAAAGCATAAATGCAATCCATGTTTTTGAAGAGAAAAAGCCAAATACTCCAAAAAAATAAGAAAAACGATATTAAAATGCTCCAAATGTATCAAACCAATTCCACATATTATCACTGAATTATATTTCTGGAGTCTTTATTCATTGTCCTGCTTGTTCACTTGGGTTGAAAAAAAAGTTATTGTTTCACCTTCAGACAACTTATTTTTTTCCATGCTTGTCTTTACTGAACAATATTAAGCAAAACTTTTTCAATCCTTTTGGTTTTTGTTGCTAACAACCACATTTCTGTAATCAAATAGATATTTAAGGTTTCTTCAAGATGCCAACATTAAAATGAATGTTGGAAAATACCATGACAAACTTATACTGGTCAGCTACAACACTAAATATTAAGAGATTCATGTGAGAACTTTCCTCCTTTAATGTACAATCAGAGCTGGTGACTTCCACACGGCGGCAAATAAACACTTGGAGTCAAACTGTTCTGCTAGTTTAGTATTTATCTAATTTAATCTGTCCTCAGTGAGTGTTTCCTCTCCTACCAGCGGTTGTAGATGATCACTGCCATGGCGGTGGTCGGAGGCAGAGTGGACAGATCCAGATCCACATGTTTCACACCTGGAGGCACTTTGCTGACACACAGCAGCTCATTCAGCAGCATGTTCAACACTGGGATGGTCAGTCTGGGGATGAAGAAGCAGGGGAGATAGTTACAGGATTCTACTGATACATTATCTGTCTAACTATGCTGCTTAATGTTTTATCCTTATCCAAGTTTGGTATTTGTGCGTCTTTGTCTGTTATTTTCTTTCTCGGCTACACAGTAAAGGAGGCCTTCACACCTCAGTTTATTCAGAGTTTAAGTAAAAGCTGTGCAGCGACTGTGAAGAACAAGAGTCACCGAGGGACTGAAGGTTGGGCCTGTTTGTCTGATGAGCTAAACAAAAGAATTCACTGAGACTAAATTTAGCCTTTTATGAAAGAAAAACGACCATCAACTCATGATAATGTGCACACATTCATAATCAAAGTAATCACAGTGGTCAAAGAAAAATAAGGCGACCCAGCTCACCGCCTCTCTCTTCCTCAGATAAAGTAAACAGATGAGCATATTATGGAGTTAAAACAGTCTCATAATTCACAAATGCACACAGAAGAATTCACAAATGTAAACTGCAATCCACAAATGCACACAGAAGAATTCACACATGTAAACTGGGATTCACAAATGTAAACTGCAATCCACAAATAAATTAAGAAAGTTCACAAATGTATTTCTGCATTCACAAACTGCTTTTGTGTGTGAATCTTTTTTGAGACTGCTCTGCCGTCAGCTCGATCCACAAATGCATTTTTTTCAACACGGAAGTTTCTGTAGCCAATCAGATGTCTCCCTCCTTTCAGCCAATCACAAAAACTCACCCCACGTGGGGGTGGGTGTACTGTTCAGCCAATCATATGAACGTGTCCACACAGCGTTATACTTGACCGTGTCATTGGGCTGAAGAGTGAAGCTGCCCGTCGGGGAGACGGTAATCGTGGTATCTCTGCTGGCATCTCCAGAGGCCACTGGAAATGCCGCTGCGGCAGTGGCATCTCGCCCAAACAGTGGCATTTTCCATTGGCGTATAGTGTTTATATAATCGCGTTTGCAGTCTTCGGACAGTCTTTAAATTCCTATGCAAATTAGTAGGTGTACCGCCGGCGGTACACTGTCAACATTCCTGGTCATGGATATGGGATCCCTAGTCAGCCATAAAGATGGAATTATGAAGGAGCGGCGGCAGAATGAGAGAAGCGCGGTATGATATATTAATCTGTGATTTAAAATGCAGTACGCTATAACCAAATGAATGTGTGTGAATTAATCAAATGCTTACATTTTTACATTTTTACATTTTCAGTGTTGAAACAATGTAGAAATCATAAGAGTGCCTTATTCAGAAGAATGATGGTTTGATTATATTGGAAGGATGTCTTTTTATTTTTCCTTTAATTTTTGAAACAGTGTAGAAATCAGAAGCGTGTCTCACTATAAGCAGTGATGGTTTGATTAATATAGTGGAGTGTCTTTTTTTTAATTCTCTTTTTTAATTCTTTGAATATATACATATATCAGTGTTTTTATGTTGTTTGAGATTGAGTAATATGTTACTGGTCTCATAGGGTGCAGCAAAGAGAGTAGTAACTGTGTTCTAAGGGGTAACCACTTGAGGGCAGCACCTCACAGGGAGCTGTGAGTGCCTTTGGTTAACAAAACAGGACAGAAGGTTAAACAGGGTTTTTCTGCTATTAGATAAATGAAAATGCTTTCAAGGGGGGGATCACTGGTTGATCCCTGGGTAGATGATGAATTACTGTACTAGAGGGTGATTCAAAAAGAGCTAAGATAGGTTAGTTTAGATTATGCCCTTAGAGGGTCATGGGGTTTTTAGCTCTGTAAATAGGGTAGGGGAGTGTTGTAAGTCTGTGTGCACCGTGCTGAAATGTGGGGTGCATATGTCAGCAACTTTAGAAGCTGCTGACATTCACTTTTCTCAAGTTCCTGTAACCAGTAGAGAGAGGTGAAGAAAGGGACAAGAACATGTCTGGGGCAAGTAAAGGTCACTGGGTGAGGAATGAGGAAGTGCACATTTGCGGAGGGGGGTGGACGTGGCTGTAATTTGTTTGCGTGGGTTGGAGTATGTTGTCAACACGTATGCAAAATTAAAGAGAGCTGTGATGTATAAATTGTACCTATTGGAAGTAGTTCGGGGGAGTTTGTTGCGGGTATCTGCCTGGGTGCAATCCGGACATTAGTCCGAGCACAGGGGATGATTACCACGTAACTCTGGTTGAGTGGAATAACTTGGTCTGCAGAAGGAAGGACTGTTCTGATGGAATAATGGACTAAAGGAACTGCATCTTATTCGTTGTTAAGGATTACAGGATTGTGGTCGGGACTTGACAATGGACTGATGGAGTATCACTGGATTCTATTATTTCCAGAGGAATAACACCTGAATGGATTAACAAAGTTTTTTTCCTGGCCCAAAACCCCAAAACTGGATTACATGCAGACCTGAAATTTGAACTAACGCTCTCTCCAGCTTCCCCCTGGGTTCCTTGGTGGGCTCAGGTGAGCGGCCGGGTGTGGCCACACCCGCTGTTCTACTCCCTCCAAATTACAGTTACATTAGGTAACACGCATTCCCCTTTTTTAAGAAAGCATAAGACCAGTAGGGATATGGATTAAGGGTGGGTTGAATATTATCTAATGTTTGATTATTTGTCCGATGATTTATTGGCTATGCTTATGCCCTGCTGAAATATATTAATAAAGCATTTTTCTGCAATTAAAGACAACAAATTGCAAGTGCTATTTTCTTTTATTATTTTTAATTTCTATTTCTATTCTGTATTATCCCTGAACAAATACTTATACATCTAGCTCTTGATGTAATAAGTTAACTTACAGCGTGCATGATAGTAGCAAGGTTCTGAAAGGTTACCTAATCATAGGGGTCAGGTTGGCCCAGTATAAACATATCCTAGAGGTTGTCTATATGTCCATAATCTCTGAATTAAACCTAGCAACTTACCAAGTGCCAGATCTATGAGAGGAAAAGCTGCCGTTAACAGGTGTGTCTGGTGGTTAAATTTAACTATACCGAAGTGGCTACTCGGTTAAATTAATTATCAGAGGAAGTAGGGATAGGCATCTGGATGAAGGCAGTGAGACAGCTAGGCGAATTTTCCTCGTCAACCAGCTTAACAGTTCTGCAGCATCCCTCTGAGTAAGACCTCAGGGGGCAGTAGGACCGGACCCGAAGGATGGAGAGCTGGTCCGGTGATTCCCTGACAGCTGAGTAAGTTAATCAGGGGGTCACTGGCCCTGAGGATCGACAACACTGAAGTTTAACGGGTTAAAAATGCTCGAGTTTGCAGCGCAAACTCCCAGCGCAAACTATATACTCCCAGTCCCGCTTGACTTCTTGCTCAGCTTTTGCCTCCAGCATAAGATTGAAGGAAGAAAAAGGCAAGCAAGTCTTAAAAACTAAAACTTTTTCAGCAGCTACAGATTTATGAAAATGTTCTATGCTTTTTTTTTTTTTAAAGCGTGTTTCCTCAGCGTGAGTGAATGTATTATAAAATACAAAGGTGGTGGCTTGAGTCCTGTTTCTCTTAATATTTTAAAATGTAGAATTTAACCAGCTCAAGAATGCACAGCTGAAGTATTAACAATTTTTTCCTCTTGGTGGTAATTTGATGTTAATATATATATATTCAATATTTACAATTGCCAAACCTCTGATAACAGTTATGCCTTCAGTAAGTTATGTCGCAGAAGTGCCGGTTCATGTTTAAATGTCATCATTCAGCAAGGATGCTTTACATCGCTTCCTAAATTTATCCTTAATAAACAGTTTATGTATATTTTGTATTTAACTTATTTATGATTCTGTTTTAATTGTGACCTCCTATGAAGCAGAAAAAGGCTGCACTTGTTACATAGTTCTAATTTGTAATTTCCTAAAGGATGGAGAGGAAACAGGCTGAGTTACCACACGTACCCTCAGCACTGCGCAGTACTTCCAGGGAGTTAGGGGTTTGATTCAAGCGTTACACTGCCATGTAATGATTTTCAGCTTAAATTAGTATATTATGGATTTTATTTTGATGGTTTTGCATCGTCTGATGATTGTATTGCTGGGCCACATTGATTATTTTGAATGAGTGTGTGAGCTGTCTAGAAATAACTACAGTATGCACTATAAAAAACGTCACAATGTTTGTAAACAAATAAAGGGTCTATTGTCCCCATCAGACGCCATGGTCTCTCTGACGGGCAGCTTCACTCTTCAGCCCAATGACACGGTCAAGTATAACGCTGTGCGGACGTGTTCATATGATTGGCTGAACAGTACACCCACCCCCACGTGGGGTGAGTTTTTGTGATTGGCTGAAAGGAGGGAGACATCTGATTGGCTACAGAAACTTTCGTGTTGAAAAAAATGCATTTGTGGCTCGAGCTGACGGCAGAGCAGTCTCAAAAAAGATTCACACATAAAAGCAGTTTGTGAATGCAGAAATACATTTGTGAACTTTTTAAATTTATTTGTGGATTGCAGTTTACATGTGTGAATTCTTCTGTGTGCATTTGTGAATTATGAGACTGTTCTAACTCCATAGCATATCAGCTTAATTATCCTCACCCATATCCATGAGACCCACTAACCCTCCATTCAATATGATCACAAAACAACAGACAGACCGACAGAGAGACAGACAGACAGACAGACAGACAGACAGACAGACGCCGATCGTCACATAACTCTGATACGTTCCTTGGCAGAGTAACAATCAGTATGCCCCTTAACCTTAGAATAAAGTAACAGTTCACTCATGGCTTCCAGAGGTTAAAATAATTAGTTTCTCTTTAACTGTTCTGCATTTGGTTACTGAGAAACACCCGCAGCCTCATTTCATTCTCAGAGAGCCCCACACACATTACGACCCCACTCACCCTTTCTCCAGTGAATCCAGGTCCCACTTCATGTGTGCGGCGACCTTCAGCGCCAGCAGCTTCAGGGTTCGGTTGTCTGCTGGAGGCTGAACCTGATTCTGCTCGTTCACCGACAGTTTGGACGCCTGCTCCAGGAACTGGGCGATCAGCTGCACCGGAGTCGGGTCTGAGGGAACACATACGCCCCGACAGTTTTAGACGTTAGATTTTGTTACTGATACTTTTTTTTTACTTGTACATAACTTTCAAAAGTAATGCCGAGCTGACCTGCATTTGATTTCTGCAGGTGTTTCTCCAGCAGGCTGCCGTCCAAGAGGAACTCAAACCAGGACGTCTGCAGAGGCGTACTGGGCCGACCGCTGGTCACAGCAGCCACCCGGTCGGCTGCTTCAGCACTCATCCTTCCCTATTGGACAATGACACATATCAGTTAGACAGAAGATCAGCCAGGACCAGAGCCTCTCACAAGTTTAAAGATACTGTTATCAGTCATTAAACTAAAGTATAAAAAGATATACAAAAGAAGAAATAACCGTAAGGACATGAAAAGAAACACTGCAAAGACATGCAAAGCCACTACAAAATGATGCACACACACGACAAAAGATGCAAAAATGACCACAATATGAGCCAAAATGATCACAATAGGACTGAAATTGCACACAAAGAGACACCAAACAACTATAAAGAGATGTAAAGTGACCACAATAAGATGTGAAATGACCACAGAGAAACAATACGACCACAACACCACTGAAGTTGACCACAAAGAGGCAAAATTAAGTAAATAAGCAATTATAAGAGAAACAAAATTACCAAGCCACGAAAATTATCACAGAGACACAAACCAATGACAGAGATGAAAAATGAAAACACCATGACACAAAGTGTCTACTACACACGAAATGAACAAAAAACATTTAAAATGACAGCAAACATGCAAAATTACCCCCCAAAATCACATTTTTACCATAAAGATAAACTGAATTACCAAGGCTTGTACCACTGCAGGATGTTATATAAAAGGTAATATGTTCATGCACCAACTACTGGTTGTACTTTCACTTAAAAACATTAAAATTTGCTATTAATAATTCTGCAGCTGCATGTAAAATTTTGAAAGCATGACAATTTCTTGCCATTTCGATGACGATATAATATTTGGTAAGAATCGATACAGTGTTTAGAGGCTGAAAACACGGTCGCATTTAATATATTTTCTAAAAGTTTCATGACAAAATTAACTTGATTAAATCATTATTTTTCACGCTCACTTCTAAAAGGTTAAAGTGTCAGACAAGCTCGTTAGCCAAACATCGAGAACTGTCCAGTTCTATGTGACATGAGTAGCTTGAATTTTAAACACGGGTCCTACCAGCTGGGCGGGGACTCACACTTTGACTGAAGGGAGTATTTCTGAGTTAGCGGCTCGGGCTGCTGCTGTGAATAAACCGAGCGCATGTCTTCCACCCGTGCTCTGTTGTGTTTGCAGGCAGCGCTGTTCCGGCTAACATTTAAGCTAACTAGCTACAGTTTCCATCCTGAACGGGAACAAATCAACAAGAAGAAGATAAAAATGTTCAAAAATCGCTCTAAAAGCTCAGAGTAAACGCCCGGAGCAGCGACACCGACTGATTCTCACATAATTCATTCTGCGCCTCTCCATCGCTCCTCCATCATTCCGGTTCCACTCTGTCGCCAAGGAGACGCACGAAACGCCATGTCTGCGCATGTTTATGCTGCGTTCAGGTCACATGTTCAAACTGTGATTAATCACAGCTGAGCGACAAAACCTGTTCATGGCTATCTCTGTCTTTTAATTTTCACGGATCCCCCATATCTCAAGCTAGCAGCGTCTTTAAAAATAAAACCTCAGCGCTAATTAGCAGTAACAGCGTCCATAAAGGTAGTTTCTATGGGCCTCTACACTGTTTTTATGTAAACAGTTCCACTTGTTGTTGAACTAATGCACAAATATAACAAAAATGTGCTAATTTAGGCTAATTACATGGTGCAGCTATAAGGTTAGCACTGGGGCTGATCACAATTGGAATAAAGCAGTTACTAGGTTTAAAATTATTGCTTTTCCGGTTTCTCGAGATTTGATGGATGCAACACTATCATGGTGGCTGATAGATGCCTGTATTTAATTATAATCTGATAATTAAACAAAGCCACACTACTTAACTGAGGCCGAAGTTATTTTAATTGACAGTTTTCTGCCCAAAATTCAGGAAAACCAAAAATGAAAAGAAATGGCAAACAAAAAGTTAGGTTCCAGGAATTCATTCTTATATTGCTGTTCTTTGTGTTTATCAAAAGTTGTAAATTTTAATAAGACCAGTTAAGATAATAATATAAATGTTTAAAACTTGAAAAAAAAATGCTGAAAGTTAAAATGCTTGCATTGGCAGTTTAGAATTACATATTTTGTAATAAAAAATAATCATTAGAATATTTTTTTCCTGTTTTAATTAGTTTTTAATTTCTGTCTTTACTTGGTATGCAAGCAAACATATTTAAAGAAAAAAAATTAAAAGTACTGAAGCAAATTCTTACATTTGATAATGTGGAAACGTAAACAGATTTGCATTTTTAAAAAATAGGGTAAAAGAGGAACGCTTCCTGGACATACACTGAGTAAATATTCACAAAACAGAGGTGCTCTTTGGTAGGGGAAAAATCGTAATAAAAGCATAAAAACACCAAGGCACTCTCTGGGTGAATAAAATGCCTTTAATACTACATGGCAAGTCAAAAAAGGCTTGCCATGTAGTATGTGTTTTGTTGTAGTATGGGAAAGCCCTGTTTGTCCCCCTGAGGAAAGCCTTGTAGGCTGAAACGCGTCAGGGCTTATTGTCTCCTTTTTTGACTTGCCATGTAGTATTAAAGGCATTTTATTCACCCAGAGAGATTTGCATTTTTGCTTGAATAAAGACATGAACTGACTAATCACTTCAGCTGTATTTGCTTTTACTGCTGGGCAATTTCCAGAGCAAACTGCTTCATAAGCTCCTCTTCCTATATCTTAATTTATGGTGGTACAAACAGCACAATATCTCCCTGTAAAGTGTAGCAGAGTTGACGTAGAAAGCAGCATGAAAAGAAAATACTCAGAAACTTAATATTGAAATATGAAACTGAGGATTGGGAGCATCTGATTGGAATAAAAAAAACACATGCAAAGTAGCACCACACAGAGTGTTACATTTAATTCAGTAAAACACCACGTGGCTTTTTGCAGAGGGACAGTTGTTATTTGCATGACAGCACCAGGAGGAATTTATCACCAGATACTGAAGGAAACAGGACTGAGAGTGATGAATAAAGACTCATAAGGCATCTGATGAACAGAATCATAAAAACAGAAGCAGCTTCCTTTAGTTTTAAACCTGAACAAGATGCAGCTCAGTTTACAGGATCCCAGATGTTTGCTCTGTCCTGGATCCTGAACTGAGCCGCTCCATTTAAAAGAAACAGAAAAAAGCTGAGAAAATGTAATAAAATAAGAGTAAATCCACAAATATGACTCCCAGCAGCTTCAGATATATTCAGTAGCTGACTTTAGACCTCAGGAGTGACATGCTTTATCTTCTTAAACTTCCCTTTTACAGTTTAGACCTTCAGTGTGGAAGCTGAGCGTAAAAACAGCAGCAACCTTTAAAATAACACGACACATGCCCTGCACGTGTGTGTTGTGACTAAACGACAGCAGGACATGTCAGAAAACAAGAGCGGGTGGTTTCTCACTACTTCTTCAGATTCATTTTTAGGTAAATGGTTATCTTGTATGTATTACAACATCATTAATCATATTTATACACACTGCAGTGCTGTTGTGTTTTCATTGTTTCAGTGGAACTTAATCTTATGTGTCTAAATATTGACTATGGCAGGACTAAAGCAGCAACAATTCATCAAAAAAATCCATTAGTTGTCCTCTCATAGCCATCAATTAATCTGTTTGAGTTGTTTTATGAAGAAAAAAAACAGTAAATGTGAATATTCTCTGGTTTCTTGCCTCCTCTGTGACAGTAAACTGAACATCTTTGGGTTTTGGACAAAACAAGACTTTTCATTTTGGAATTTGAGAAACACTAATGGACATTTTTCCGCATTTTGTTGCATTTTAAAGATCAAACAATTCATAAATTAATGCAAAAAAATAATAATTAAAAGATTAATGGACACTAAAATGAATCATTAGATGCAGCCCTATTAAAACTAAACTTACCGGCCACAAATCAAATGCAATTAAATACAGCAGGATCATAACAGAACTGGAGGACATTTTATGTCCCATTCATCAAATTTCAAATAATCCATGTCCAAAATACTAAAACATGCAGTTGTTGTTTAAATGTTCTTGTCCTGAGACCAAATCTTTAAAAAAAAAATATCGTAGATTGTTTAACAATAAACCAGTCGAGTTGTCGTGAAATAGTGATAAATATGAACAACACAAATATAGAGTCGCTCCACTACTAAGCCCTGCATTCAAATTTTGCATAATATGAATTCCTTGTCATCTTTTTGTATTTTATCTTTTATCACTTGTAAAATGTTTTGTTTTGTACTTCCTATTTTGATTGGTGTTTCTTTTTTATTTTTCAACTCCAAGAGGCCCTGCACAAGATTTCCTCTGTGCCTAGACCGTCTATTTTGTAAAGTAAATAAAAATCTTGAACTTTGATACAGCTCATTACATTGATTATGAACATTACATATTACACACTTTACTGCCGCCTTTGCGTTGCTGATTAGATTATAAACGGCATTTTGTTGTCTGACTACTCTGTGTAGTATCGATGAAGCCGAATCCTCAGAAAGCTCCACCAATGTTTCATTGATCATGGGCGTGTTTTGTCTTTTCCAGGTGGTCTACGATAAAGGAGAGATCTACTCGTACTCCAAGCACGGACGTTTTTGCCACGAGATAAAGATGAACTACTCTCCGTACACGAACTACTTCACCCGAGTCTTCTGGAATCGCTCGTATCACGTCTACAAAGTGAACTCCGTCATCTCCTTCCAGTACTGACGGCAGATCGGACTCCTCTCGTATTTAAGATCTCATCCACAGTTGGACACTCTGGGCTTCTGCAAGCGTCTCGTCACTGTTACGTCGAAGCCGCACGTTCAGCAGGGATCGGCTGAGGATGCCGCACCGACCTCCACGTGTCGAAGTCGAAACACGCCATATTAATCACTGTACTGTACTTTTATAAGCCATGCGTTACTGTCAATGTTACTGTGAGGCATTTAATGAAGGGGGGGTGGATGAGAGTCGTCTGTGGTCACTTTGTTCAGAAGCTGCTCAGATTTAAACAAACAGCGGTCGTATTTTCAGTCATCTATATCTCAACAATTGTCATGAAATTTACTACAAATAGCACCCTTTTAGAGTTGAATTTGTAAATACATTTATCATAATCAAGCCTTAGAGCATTAACTGTGTGTGCATAGTATTTTACATGACTATTTTGTCAGAATACCACTCACTCACTTCCATCTGCACACATCTCTCCCTCTCTCTCTCTCCCTGGTCTCCACATCCCAGTATATTTCCACTCTTTCAGCTTAGCACACCCCCTTGTGTAACTCGAGCTATTTCTTATCTTATGCTATGTTTTCATTCCTGCTTGTGTATAAAATAAACTTCGTATGGGAGCAGTCTTTGTAGCTCGCACGAATGTGTCTTGTTACACTGTGCTGTGTTACCCTTGCAAGTAAAATTACAGTCTCCGTGTTTTTCTGATTTGGTGAATATCTTCTTATGTGGGAGCTCTCAGCGGAGCTTCTCTCTGACACACCCGAAGGAGTTCCATTATCTGCTCACATTTCCTCCACAGTGGTTGACATGTGTATTAAAATGTCTTTTTTTTTGGCCTTTAGTGGACAGTTAGAGGAAAAACAAATGGAAGCTGTGGGGAAAGAGATGATCTGTACTGGCTGGGAATTAAAACTTCTGATTAGGAACCCTAAAAGACATGGGTCATCGGGTCGCCTTATGGTGAAACATTATGACAAATATTGAACAGATAGCCATGAAATTTTTGCACACGCATTTGCATTGACGAGCCATAACATGAAAACCACCAAAATAACATTTATTCTTCATTCTGACATGTCGGGGCAAAGATACAGGATCTCTGGTGGCATCAGGAAGCGAGCAGATCTTTTTGGTCAAGTGGCTTACAGCGTTTGGATTCGGCCTCGATGGACCCATCGATGATCCACTGGATTGGGATTTAGGGAGTGTTGAGGCTGCGTCAGTGCCTTGAGCTCTTGGTCATGTTCCTCGAGCTGTTCTTAGGTGGTTTTTGAGGTGTAGCGGGGCATGTTGTCTGAATGGGGTCTGTTGTTACCCACAAGGAGGGTTCTTGGTCTGGAGCAAAGTTTATGTACACTACTGTTCAAAAGTTTGAGGTCATCCAGACAATTTCACGATTTATTCAATGCTTTTATTCATGTTTTATTTATGTGCTACCATAATTCCACAAGGGTTTTCTAATCATCAATGAGCCTTTCAACACCATTAGCTAACACAATGTAGCATTAGAACACAGGAGTGATGGTTGCTGGAAATGTTCCTCTGTACCCCTATGGAGATATTCCATTAAAAATCAGCCGTTTCCAGCGAGAACAGTCATTTACCACATTAACAATGTCTACACTGGATTCATCATTTATTTAACGTGAACTTCATGGACAAAAACTGCTTTTCTTTCAAAAATATGGACATTTCTAAGTGACCCCAAACTTTTGAACAGTGATCAGTGGTACATGTCAGAATGGCTTCCAGATAAATACCAGGACTCAAGGTTTCCTAGCAGAACATTATGTTATTATGGGAAAAAATAAACGTTGCACACTTTGTCAATGGGTTTTAATGATGTGGCTGATCGGTGTTGATCTCCTTCAGGATAAATTCTAATCGCTGCAGTGATGCCGTAGTATTTTTAAATTTAGTTTTATGTTATACAAACATCCTTTCAGCCTCAGCTGGACTGAATGTTTTGTGCTAAGTAGCAAATGCTAACACGCTAAATTTGAGGTGGTGGAACATGTGGTAGCCAAACTTTTGCAAATTGTGAGGATGTTAGCATTTAGCTCACAATGCAGCGTCGTGGAGCCTCTAGCGTGGCTCTGGAATATTTATGCAGTTATCTCAACATGACAGATTAACTTATGACTTTAGCGGATCATTGTCATTGTGGTCTGTTCCTGTTTTTACGCTCACTGGCCTCTTTATTTGGCTATCTAATACAACCCAATAAAAAACAGGGCTAGAAGTTCTACTTATTTGAAACTGCAACATTTTTTGTTGACTTTGGCAAAAAAGATGATTAACTTAATGTTGCTTATTGAGTATTTAGTTGGTGGTAGTGCTGTGCTGGACTGCATTATTTTGTCCATCCCATTAACATACATGAAGAGTAAAGTACACATGAAACAACCATGATAGATTAAAAAAAGGTCAGAAACTGAAAATGTAGAAGCAAAAAGTTCAATTTATGGCAAAGCCGTTGGGTCATTCCAGGCCTGGAGGACATTTGGGCTTCAAAATTTTTGAAAAATTAACCTTCTCTTTTGCAATTTTCTACTACATATTCATCATAATAGGTCATAAACTATGGAAGGCTTGATTAGCTCAGCTTACACATCAATGGAACCATTTTTATTCCATGTTTTATTTGTTGTTTGCTAACCCTACTCTAATCACAGTATCAGGGTTGCTAATCCGTGCTAATGTTAGCTTTTTTTCTCAGCAGTAGAAGCTAGATATTTAGCTCGCTGTTACTGCTGACCAAGAGGACAAACTGACTGATGGAAAAAAGTAAAACAATGAGTCTGATCCTGATGATATGAGGTAGAGTGAGACATTCAATCATGGCTGCCGATGTGATGAAAACATGAAAAATAGAAGGGAGGCCATAGCTTTGCTCTACACATTCTTTAGGAAATCTGTTTGATGATGTTAATTCCAGTGTTTCATGTGATTCACGGTTTTCTTCTACCACCTGAAAAAGGTTCTGCTAACAGGGTTGTTGTGGGACACATGCATAATAATTATCATTTGAAATATTATGTTGATGAAATAAAATGTTCCCACAATTACAAGAGACATCAATGAAAAAATAATCCCAAAAAAGAAAAATGTTTGTTCATTTCTATTTATCTGCATTTTTCATCTGTCTGACATCAGGAAGATTTTTATAAGAAAACTTTCCTCCCAACAAGCTCAATGAGTCTCATTTTCCTTCACTGTTTACCAAAACTTCTTATGCGCTGACATCACTCCTGTGTATCTTCTTCACTGCAGACCATAGACCGTATGCTGCAGACACACTTTAGGTTCATTACTACCCCCTACTGGGCTGGAGTGTTCATCAGTGTTACTGGTGTGCCACAAATTAGGGAACTGAGAACGGTGCAATTAAATGTGCTGTAATTACTGAAATGAAATTAACGAGTTAAAGACCCAGCCCTAGTTAAAATATTCAAGTCTAAACCACTTAAACTGCATTTAAGTAAAGTAATTGGGTACATTTACTCAGATACTTTACACCAGTCCCTCTGATATGTCAGACATTTCTCTGATAGATGTATCACTTTTACTGATTTTACAAACAATGAGTCCCTGTGGAGCTCTGTGGTGTTTGGTTCTGGGATGTCAGATCCAGGGGTCAAAACAAAATCAGTCTTCAAGCAGCTGCTTTGTAAAATTGCAACAGAGAACATGTGAATAAATGTGAAGTCAGCTGGAAGAAGGTTGATGACAAGAGTGACTTCTACTCTTCATTCAGGCAGGTGACCGGAATTTATGTGACAGAAAACTTCTGTATTGGATGATTCCATCGTCTCCATGGTGCACCGAACAAAAACAATTCTGGCATTTTTTGATGCACCCAGGGAGCCTATATAAAGGCTGAAACCTTCTGAAATTTCCCTTTTTCACCTGCTCTTGGACTTGGATTGACCTGTTCAAAGATCAGCTGCAGAAAGAAAATACTTGGAAAGCAACACTTTTGGAAAGCGAAGACTTGAAGAAGAAGACACTTTTGGAGACCTGAAGAGGACACTCTCAGACTCTGAAAGAGAAGACCTGAAGAGGACACTTTTGGAAACCGAAGACCTGAAGAGGAAACCTTCGGCCAAAGAAGTCCAGTTAAGAAGGCGTTTATAAAAACGACTCTTGGTGGATCCTTGAATCACCTTTGGATCCCTGAAGACCTGGAGATGGACCTCAGACTGATGGACGTCGAGGGATACGTGGGAGTTGCCGTGGAGGTGCACCGCGACGCTACTGGTAAGATTATGAATAGATTATTAATAATGTAGCTTTTTATTGATGGAATTATGTCATTTATCTGTCTGAAATCCTTACAGCTGTGTCAGTGTAGAAACCAGTGTGACTTTCTAAATTGTAACTGTTGATAAAAACACAGATTTAGTGATTAACAGTTATTGGATGATTTTTAAAATGATTATTTGAAGCATAAAATGTAAAACTTCTCTCAGGAGAGGGTTAATCTAATTTATTAATCATTGGCGTAGTGATTTGGAAACTCTGTCATTTTGATTTAAAGGCATCAAATTGATCAAATTTTACATGAATTTTTTTGAAAACTAAAACAAATGATGCCAACTGGGGCAGAAATGATAAAATGCCAGAAATGTGTTTTTGCTGTATCCATGGAGACGATGGAGTCTTCAGAATGCAGCAGGCCTCTCCTCTGTGTTGCTCTGAGTCGCTTTAAAAATCACATTTTCACTCTGCTCAACCTAAAATTGTGTCTGACTGTTTATGGACCTTTAATGTGAACTATTATTTCATTCATCACACAGTTTGTATTTGTTGAATCTCATAAGAATGACAAAATGATTCTTTTACCACTTGAATGAGGCTGCAGGTGTACCACCGTCTCCATTCAGTCACTATGATTTAAACTCATAGATTTGGTGAATAAATTGTGCTAATCTGCTGGTTTCATATTTTTTTGCTCATGTTGTTTTATTTGTAAAGGATCTCTGTTGCTGGTCGGTTTATTCTGTCGGTTAAGAAAGAACACAGTGATTTACTTTGCTTTCTACTGCTGATGTGACTGATTATCTGATGCACACAGACTAATACAGGTGCAGTTAACATGCTGCTTATCTGAGTGAGGACACTTAAAACAGTCCAGGAGAAAGGACGCTGCTGTGTTTGAGGAGAAAAGTTCACTTAGTGGAAAACATTCAGTTTATTTAGGATTTCATAAATGTGTGATGATGACCTGAACCAGCGACAGTCATAATAATTAGTCATAAAATGTGACTTCATTGTTGCCTGTTGCCGTGTTTTGGTTGTAACATTAATGATCAGAGAGGTAAAGTGCCGTCTTTTGTTGTGTTGTGTTATATTGTGCTGTGTAGTATTAAATTATATTGTGTATATTTGTGTTATCCTGTGTTTTGTTGTGTTGCTCTGCGTTGTATTTTGCTGTGTTTTGCCATGTTGTGTTGTATTACGTTGTTTTGTGGTAAACTGTATGATGGTGGGTTGTGTGGGTCTCTGTTGTGTTTTGTTGCGTAATCCTGTGTAGTGTGATGGTTTCCTGTGTTGTGTTGCATTGTGTTGTACTACGTTGTTTTGTGTTGGACTGCATTGTGTTGTGTTGTGCTGCACTGTGCTGTGTGGTGTTGTGTTGTTTTGAGTTCTGTTGTGCCCTGTTGCATTGTACTTTGTTATCTGTGCTGTGTTATTTGGAATTGTGTTGAACTTCGTACTCATATTGTACTATGTTGTGTTGGAGTGTGTTGTGCTGTCCTGCTTTGTGCTGCATTGTGGTGTGTCATGTTCAGCTGTGTTGTGTTGTATTGTGTTGTGTTGCATTACAGCACATCATTTACACATTTCTAATTACTAAATCACTATGAATGTGAACAAACTCGTCATCTGAATTGTCAAGACTTAAGTTTTTCCAAGTGACCAAAGTAGAGTAAATAATTGTTTTCATAAAGTCTCACATGAAAGAACAGACTGCAGAATTACTGATTTAGTGTTTGTGGCGTTGACACCGTTGTTGGATGGTTATAGTGAACTGTTATTAACTTTAGTTGTGACTGTAGATGATTTAGTCCTGATATCTAATGATGTTAGAAGTACTAACATGTGATGACCTTGTTTCCTCTCAGGGTCTGTGGACTACGCCGTGGAGCATCCCCCTGCCGTCGGATTCCCGGAGACCATCTGGATCTTTGATGACGACGACGCTCCCATCTTCTACGATGTTCTGGCTCCATACGAGGAAGAAGAAGACCCAGAGGGAGAAGACCGAGAGGAAGAAGACCCAGAGGAAGAAGACTCTGAAGAGGAAGACCCCGAGACGGAAGACTCCGACGCCTGGTCCGACTGGAGCACCAGCGAAGACTCCGGCTACGACAGCCTGGACGAGGACGAAGAAGACCTGGAGGACGGCGAAGAAGAGGACGGCCGACCCCGCTCCCCCCTTGTCCAGCGTCTCCCCCCTCCTGCTGGTGCTCCGGTCATCGCTGCTCCCGCTGCTCCCCCAGAGGACCTTGCCGTCCACATCAGCTCCTTCCTCAAGAGGATCCGGGAGGAGTGCGATGTGGAGGCCCAGGTAAGTACGAAGAGGCAGCGGGTCAGCGAAGAGGACGACGCGCAGCCTGGACCATCCACTTCGTCCACAGACCACAGTGCGTCGGGTCCCTCCACATCAAGCCCGGGCTTCTCTGTGACGGGTGGAAGCTGGTTCAGGCCTTTTCGGAGTCCAGATGATAGCGACTCCGATTAGTCCTGAAACTGGTGGAAGCTCTGATCGGAGAAGTTCCAGCTGACAGGCAGCTCCCACTTCTTACTGCACGGATCAAAAAACATCAAGATCCCTGCAAATAACAGTAAAAATCCTCCTTCACATGTCTTAGCGTCATCAGACAATGTGGGAGGTGGTAGGTATGAGCACCTGACAAATACAGGTGTGTTTCTTCTTCTCTCTATCAGAGGTAAGCAAAATTCCAACTGCACATTTTTCAATATTTAACTATTATCCATGATACTAACTCTGTTTCTTTCTTCCTCCGAAAAAGGTAAGTTATTACTTCATCAGTTTCTCAGGATTTAATATCTCTTCATGATAATTTATAATTGAAGCATTTTACTGACTGTAGAACTTTATGTTTTGTTTCTTCATCCATCATCCAGGAGTTCCGTTCAGGGAACTCCTGGATGGTGGGCAGAGAGGACCGGACGGACCAGACCAGAAGGATGGACGACCAGGAACCCACTGGAGGGTTGGAGGAGTGTTTTCAGTCAGCTGACTAAGTGAGTCCTCACAAAGACGACAAAAGCACCAACAGGGACATGAAGTGGTGATGAGCTAAAGTAAACTTTCTGTATGTTGATGTGAACTGATAGAGCTTAGAACCGTTCCACACCTACTGTACATTTATTTATGGCTCCATGTCTGTTAAGAAGCACTGATAATTATAATTCAACAGTTCAGCAGCCAGGAACGAGTCAAAGTTTGATTTTTGGGTCCTGTTTTTCTGTTTGCCAGGTCAGCGCTCCAATTCAGACGCCCCTGCCTCCAACAGCAACGTCTCCAGCCGCTGAGGGGCGTCCTGACTCTGCCTGCACAGAACTAGTTTCCATCATGTGCTGGTTCTGTGCCGGTGGGTTTAGGAAGCTCCTCACAAAGCATCAAATGAAGACAGAGGAAGCTGCCACCTGTTTGTCTCTGAGCTCTGACAGCCAGACAGAGAAGATGTTTACTGCTTTGTTAATGTTTAATGTCAAAACCTTTTGAATATCTTTGTTATGATCCAACGTAAGATGAGACCTTTGGAGATAAACATTGTCAAAAGTTAGATTTGCTAGTTTAACCCTCCTGGTGTCCTGCAGGTCAAAGTTGACCCGTTTTAAAGTTTGAAAATGTGGAAAAATATATATATTTTCACAGTGACACTTCTGATGTCCACATTGTCAACATTTTTGGGAAATCTTTGAACATTTTTTGGTGGAAAAATGAAATGTTAAAATGTTTCTTAAGACTATTCACAACAAAATCAACCAAAATCCAGTTTTGGTTGATTTTTATGTGAATGTTCTTAAAGAAAATATTAGAAGTGTTACTGATATATATGTCATCACTTCAGATATTTTTCTGATTTTTTTGGAAGATTTTTACTCATCATCCCACAAATGTGGAGATTAAAAAAAAAAGGACACTTTTAAGGAATAATGGAATTTTCTTCCTGAAGATTTTGCAAATTTTCAGAAATTTGGGGAATTTTTTTGCTGAATTTTTGGATTTTTTTTTCAGAGAAGGAAACAATATTTTTTGGTGCCTGTAAATGAGGACAACAGGAGGGTTAATTAAAATGTAAAAGAAAAAAAGTGACATCAATAACTAACTTACTTTAATATAAAAACTTTAAAACTGTTATTGTTTATTCTAACACAAGAACCTGTAAGATAAACATTGTAAAATGTAATATTTCCTTTGTTTATTGTTAAAATATATTTAAAACTGTTCATGTGTTTACAAATAAAATGTAAATGGCCTTTTAACATTTTGATGTTATTTATAATTATTAGCACAACATATAATCTTATTAAATAATCATTGTAAAAATATAAAAACTGTTTATTGTAGCAAAGATTCACTTTAAAAACTTTTGGACTGTTTAATATGATCTCATGTTTTAAGCATGACATTGAAATATTGTCAACAGTAAGATATAATTTATTGTAAACATTTTTAAAAAATGTGTACTGAAAGTACCTTTTAGTAACATTGTTTTTCACATCTTGCTGTATTAATGTGAATTTAATACTTCTTGAATAAATTTAAAAAAAATAAGATTTGCTTTTGTGATGTTTTGTGAAAAGTGATTTTGAGGCATTTCAATTTTGATGTTTAATAAATTTACAAAAATCTGTGAAAAGAAGTTTTACTCTTTGTCATGTTGGGTTGTTGATGACAGACTGATGGAGGAAACTTGTATTCATTCAGCACAAAAAAAAACTAAATGTTTGAACGGTCTGGACACGTTTCAAAGCGACTCCATATTTGTGTTGTTCATATTTATCACTATTTCACTACAACTCGACTGGTTTACTGTTAAGTCAGATGATCAGAGTGTTTTCTTCACTGATGGTGGATCAACGTGGAGCTTCTTCAACACTGAACCAGACACAGGAGAGTCACATTTGTTTCAACGATGAGCTGCACTGACATACCTTACAAGAAAAAGCAGTTAGATTTGCTTTTAAATGACCTGACTTCAACACAGTTCAAAATTGTTCAGAATATGACATACTTTGTGTATAATTTAATGTCTTTCTAAACATTCTTGGAAGCAGTTCACATCTGGCATTCCATCAAATTATTTATTGAAACTTAAAAACCAACAACTTCAGTGAGATCTGAATTAGAGAAGACAAAAAATAAAAACAGAGACGTGTTCAGATCACACAGAACAACGCAATTTGCTGTATAAGGAGCTGCACTCTGAGCTCTTTCCACCACTGAAAGCTCCTGAAACAGGGATGTTAGCGTTATAACCGGACCCTGGATTTACAGAAGAAGCTGTTCTCACCGACAAACCTTGTTTTCTTTTACATCCTGTGTACATCTGGGTGTGTGTTTATCTAGAAAGAGAACGCAGCAGGACGCCAATACATTTAAGTAAAACAACATTGATTAGTGAAGTCAATATAAGATAAGTCAAGATAAGCTGAGTCAAGATATGAAAAGTCAAGGTAAATCAAGATCCATTAATCAAGATAAGTTAAGTCAAGATGAGTCAAGTCAAGATAAGTTACAATAAAGCCAACAAATGAAGATAAACTAAAGACTATGGACACCTTTCACATCTACAGATGAGGCTTGATAAATGTACATATGGGTATGTACATAGATATGACATGATGGATAATGCTATTGAGAGAGAAAACCGGTGTGAACATGGTAAAGAAAATGTTTTTATATTTTGTTGTTGAGCTATATGAACCAGTGTTGCGTGATGTTTTAATAACTGTGGTGCTTTAGGGAGAAAAGCAGGGATACATGAATTTAGATGACCTGAAGGCTGTGGAGAGAAAACACACGTTAAAGAGATATTAATTCACTAGATGTATACAGTTATATTACATTTAATATTAACAGTTTTATTTGACATTCAATTTGGTCATCAGGGGGGTGGGACAAGAGAAAAATGGAATTTTAGGGGAAACTCCAGACTTATTTGGTTTTTAAAATTCTTTATAAACATTCTCTGATTTATTTATTGTTTTTAAAGATTTGGTCTCGGGACAAGAACATTTAAACAACAACTGCATGTTTTAGTATTTTGGACATGGATTATTTGAAATTTGATGAATGGGACATAAAATGTCCTCCAGTTCTGTTATGATCCTGCTGTATTTAATTGCATTTGATTTGTGGCCAGTAAATGTATTTTTAATAGGGCTGCATCTAATGATTCATTTTAGTGTCCATTAATCTTTTAATTATTGTTTTTTTGCATTAATTTATTAATTGTTTGATCTTTAAAATGCAACAAAATGCTGAAAAATGTCCATTAGTGTTTCTCAAATTCCAAAATGAAAAGTCTTGTTTTGTCCAAAACCCAAAGATGTTCAGTTTACTGTCACAGAGGAGGCAAGAAACCAGAGAATATTCACATTTACTGTTTTTTTTTTTTACAAAACAACTCAAACAGATTAATTGATGGCTATGAGAGGACAACTAATGGATTTTTTTGATGAATTGTTGCTGCTTTAGTCCTGCCATAGTCGATATTTAGACACATAAGATTAAGTTCCACTGAAACAATGAAAACACAACAGCACTGCAGTGTGTATAAATATGATTAATGATGTTGTAATACATACAAGATAACCGTTGACCTAAAAATGAATCTGAAGAAGTAGTGAGAAACCACCCGCTCTTGTTTTCTGTCATGTCCTGCTGTCGTTTAGTCACAACACACACGTGCAGGGCATGTGTCGTGTTATTTTAAAGGTTGCTGCTGTTTTTACGCTCAGCTTCCACACTGAAGGTCTAAACTGTAAAAGGGAAGTTTAAGAAGATAAAGCATGTCACTCCTGAGGTCTAAAGTCAGCTACTGAATATATCTGAAGCTGCTGGGAGTCATATTTGTGGATTCACTCTTATTTTATTACATTTTCTCAGCTTTTTTCTCTTTCTTTTAAATGGAGCGGCTCAGTTCAGGATCCAGGACAGAGCAAACATCTGGGATCCTGTAAACTGAGCTGCATCTTGTTCAGGTTTAAAACTAAAAGAAGCTGCTTCTGTTTTTATGATTCTGTTCATCAGATGCCTTATGAGTCTTTATTCGTCACTCTCAGTCCTGTTTCCTTCAGTATCCGGTGATAAATTCCTCCTGGTGCTGTCATGCAAATAACAACTGTCCCTCTGCAAAAAGCCACGTGGTGTTTTACTGAATTAAATGTAACACTCTGTGTGGTGCTACTTTACATGTGTTTTTTTTATTCCAATCAGATGCTCCCAATCCTCAGTTTCATATTTCAATATTAAGTTTCTGAGTATTTTCTTTTCATGCTGCTTTCTACGTCAACTCTGCTACACTTTACAGGGAGATATTGTGCTGTTTGTAATACGGAGTGGATAAAACCTGTTGAAAGAGTGCACGCCCTTATGCGACGCTCCTCGGAAAAACAGCGAATGCACCCGTATACAAACAGGGATAATGTGATTGGTCAAAGCTCGCCGGCCTTCTATTGGTTGACAGCGTTGATGCACAAAAATCCGAGAGCAGAGCAGAGATCCGTGAGCAGAAGTTCCGTCAGAGCAAGAGGAAGAGTTTGAGTTGGAGCGCAAGAAATCTGCGCGAGCAGCATCGTAACCGAGTGCGAGGACACAGTTTGAGCACGCGCAGAGCAAGTTTGAGCGCGAGAGCAGAGTTCTGAGAGACAATATCACGAAATCTGAGAATGAAATCGATAAATGCTGCCCTCAAATCAATTTAAAATGCTCTTGAATTATGATAGGACATTTATTCCATAGCGGCGGGAATTGATGGACTCAAACACCCCCACAATTTAATCAGTTGTTCTTTGTATCATTTCTGATGGATACGTCCTGATAAGTCCTCAGTGGTGGATTTGTAGTAGAATCACAATCATGTGATCATCAGCAGGCAGCTGACGTAGTGTTCACTGGTTGTCATGGTTACAGTGACGCCGTGCCGCTATCTGGCAATGATACAAAAATATTTAACAAATCCGTGGATCCAGACTATAAGCTGCATCACTGATAAAATTGGTCCTTGTGTCATTTCTGACCTTCCCTGAAAATTTCATCCAAATTCATGAGTCTGTTTTTGAGTAATGTTGCTGACAGACAGACAGATGGACGGACAAACGTACACTAATCATCGTAACTCCACTATCTTCCTTGGCGGAGTAATTATAAAATCTAAAAATTTTATGAAAGAAAACAAAACTACAAAATACTAAAACAAGGCAAAACAGGATCGCAACTTGTAAGATCAAATTCTAGGATAAAATAAATATAAAATACTACAATTTAAGAACATTAAAAACTACCAAAAGCCATTGAAAACATGCATGTCTTGAGATTTGTCCTGCAAATGTCAGTGGAGGGGGAACTTTTAAATTGCACGAGGAAGATTGTTCCAGTTTAAAGCTCTGAAGAAACAAGCAGTGCACGGCTTTCTGAACAACATAAACAGACTTTTCTAAGTCTACAGTCTGACTGCAGTGTGTGAACAGGTTTGAATGTTTTTGTGGCCTC
Organism: Acanthochromis polyacanthus; assembly: GCF_021347895.1. NCBI lineage: Eukaryota > Metazoa > Chordata > Actinopteri > Pomacentridae > Acanthochromis > Acanthochromis polyacanthus. The sequence goes on from NC_067123.1 coordinate 276,509, forward strand.
ACCCCTGCTGGACTTTGTACAAGAACTCTCTGAGAACCGAGCGTCTGAAGTGGTTCGGTAAACTGCGGGACACGTTGTCTTTGATGAAGGCTTCCATGACGGCCTGGAAGAGAGACGAGGAGGAATTTATGAACAAGTTCTGCACTTTACTGCCAAACACCTCACATAAGCCAAAACCTTTTGGGGATTTCCATCTAAAGTCATCACGTTCCTTCTGCTCGACCGTCTCCGATTTGATTCCAGCTTTATCATGAACCATCTGTAAAATTGATATTCCATTTCATTTATTTATTTATTTCAAACATGTAATGAATAACATTCAATTAATGTATCACAAAAAACCATTAATAGTCCATCATGCTATAACGAGTAAGAGGAGAAAACAAACTTCAACATGTTCCAAAGGGAGTGGGAAGACGTTAAACTTATTTAATCCCACCCCTAAATTCATTCACCCATTTCAGTCAGTTCCAGAAATATCCAATGAAACAAATTCACCGCCAACATTTTTGTTTAGGCAAAGACAACTAACTTAAACACTATGCGTCAATGAAATACAGATCAAAACTACTGTGATAGTGATAATTAAGTTCATCTTCACTGTACCTTCCAAAGATTTTTTGTTTGTATTTATATTTAAACTGGCTGATGTTTGAACATTGTTTCAGATCCGTCTCAAGTTTCTTCCAGAGCCGTACCTCATTTGTTGTAGGGCTAAAACTTTTCATCGTTGTTCTATGTTTTGGTATCCTGAAACTGAATTCTTCTCTTAATATATAACCACCAACACATTCCTGAAATTTGCTCTGTAATTGGAATGGTAACAGTTTTTTCAAATACTTTTCAGATGTGTACGTTTGTAATTATCTGTCAGACCACTTTTAGGAGATTTGTGCCTACAAAGCTTTATCTGAGCAAGATTTTGGTACCAGAATTTCCTTCAGGATTAAAAAAAATGATGTCCCATCTTATCTCAGAGACGGGTCTTTTTTTTTTAAAAGCTTACATTTCTACAAATCAGGGTTTAAAAATCAAAAGTATTTTTTAAAAACTCCACACCTCTTGTGTACTTTTATTGGTTTTGTGGAAACAGCTCATCAGAACGTGAAATTATCTTTCTTTTCCTCTGTGGTGACCAGGTAGATCACATTTTAAAGCATTTTATAGGTTTAGTTTTGTATTATTGTGACATACAGCTACACGTGGATCAGAAAATATCACTAATTGACTTCTGCATTATCAGTGTATTTGTTAATGTGTGCACAACATTGTCAGCGTAATGCACGATATATTTCAGGTGCAATATTTCATTAGTATGTGTGATAATATTAATTACATCAGTATAGCTGCAGGCAATACTTTTTACTGTTCTAGTATTCTTTTAGTTTACTCATTTATTTCAGTAATGTATCATACTTCTTTTTAGGTGCTGCATTTCTCATGTTGCATCACTCGATTTTATGAGCGATATCTGCCACAAGAATTCCCTTCAGGATTAATAAAGTTTAGCTTTTCTCAGAGATGGGAGCTTCAACATTTTTCCATAAATCAATTCATTATTAATCAGATATAGTTTGATCTACTTGTCCAATATTGGAGAAATAACAGTGAAGAATTCTGGCTTTTATCTTTAATAGTTCCTGAGATATTGTTGTTCAAACAGCCGCAAATTTCAATGTGAGAAAACCTGCTAAAAGTGGGTCAACAGCCAGTTTATAAAAAATGTAATCTCAGAAAGTATTTGATATATCAAGCTAAAATGTTACATATATCTTCATAAACATCCGTATTTTATGCCACAAAAACGTCAGGCATGTCAGAGCTGGCAGAGCAGCAATAGTTTCTATATTTTGGTTTCATCGTCGTCCCGTTTTCGCTCTGACCTGGTGGTTGTGGGCTCGGATCAGGCTGTTGATCTGGTCGTAGGGGGTCGTCTGGGGGTCGCAGGGGTCACAGTCTCCGGTCAGAGCTCTGCAGGCGTTCCAGTAACCGGCCAGACGCTTCTCGTCCAGGTGGACGTGGACGGTCGAGTCCAGCTGAAAGACATAAACGAATCACTCAAAGGTCAGAACTGCAACTGAAAGTCAGTAGTTTCGGGTTTTCTTATGGTTGAAATCGAGTCTAACTACCTTCTTCAAGAGCTCCTTGGTCTGTCTGAAGTGATCTCTGGCCTTCTCATAGGTTGGCTGGTCGGTGCAGCCTTGTTGGAAGAAAATACCTCCCAGATCATAATGCACCTGAAACACAGAATACAGCTTTAGAGTAAAAACATCTTTCTGAAGCACAAACCACTGCATCCAGGATGATCTAATCCCCAGAAAGACAACCGTGAGTGCTCCACCAACCTGACAGTGCAGGTCATCGGCGCTGATTCGAAGCCCGGCTGTGGAGGATTCGGTTTCTCCGTTAGCGGCAGCGTCAGCGGCCAGCAGGTCCAGAGTCCTCAGAGTGTGGACGTAGAAGTCCTTCTTCAGCTGCAGAGCTCCTTCCAGGACGGTGATGGAGTCGGTCGCCTGCTCCTTCAGCTGAGGGAAGAATAATAATAGAGGAGAAAAAACGGACACAGATCCATGAAACTACTGGTGGAATTTCTTTGAAACTGGAAAAACAATTGGTTACCCTAGGACATATTTGTCTAGAATTCTACTGACAATAAGTCATTACAAAGAAATGGCTATGTCAGGAGCCACCCTCCATAGAGACTGGTTCAATGTGGTGCACGATGTTTTTGTAACGGAGAAATTAACATCTGCACCGAGACTCAGAGCAGAAATGTTTGATAAACGCTGGAACGGCTGGATTGAGTTTATCAGCCCATAGAGACCAGACTAAGTGACGTAAGTTGTACTGCGACTGCCCTGGTTAACGCTTGTTCAGTATGTCTGTTTGTTTGCAAAATTGAAAACAGTTTGTAAAGTACATTTGTAAGATATTGCTTATCTACTGACTTCTTTATGGAAAAAAGAGAATTAAAAAAAAAAGAAATTGGACAAACATAAAACAGGGATAAACAGACCTTAATTAAAGATGTTTATTATTGTTTATTGGCGTATGCAAGTATGAAAAGCATGTTCACTCACCACAGTCAGGATGTTTTCTGTCATTTCTTTCTCCTGCTGCACGATATTTAACCTGGAATCAGGCACAAAAGAAGTTTACGCTCACACCTTTTTGCATTTCAACTCAAAATAAAATCTGTCTGGATGTGTATTTTTCATTAATCCGTGCATGTGAGCCGAAACGCTGCCATTTGTACTGACTTTAAGGTAAGCTTATTGGTTCAGTAAATGAATTGAACTTGAAAAGAAAGTAAAGAAGCAGCGTTTACATGTTTATCTGATGAGGTCCTGGTTTGGTTTGTTTCTCTGGAAAGCTGCTCAGCACGATGGTTCTGATGGCCCTTTAAAAAACACAACAAAGACACATTAATCCTGTGCTTGAATGCTCATAAAATAAGTCTTTTAATGGGGCTGAAGAAGGTGTGATTTGACTTTCTACTATAATCTTGACAATGGATGTGTAAGAATGTTAGTGAAAGAATGATTTGATTTAATGAAAGTCCAAAACCTGGGCCACATTTGTGCCAAAACAATACAAAAATTAAATATGAATCTACAATAAAGCATAAATGCAATCCATGCTTTGGAAGAGAAAAAGCCAAATACTCCAAAAAAATAAGAAAAACGATATTAAAATGCTCCAAATGTATCAAACCAATTCCACATATTATCACTGAATTATATTTCTGGAGTCTTTATTCATTGTCCTGCTTGTTCACTTGGGTTGAAAAAAAGTTATTGTTTCACCTTCAGACAACTTATTTTTTTCCATGCTTGTCTTTACTGAACAATATTAAGCAAAACTTTTTCAATCCTTTTGGTTTTTGTTGCTAACAACCACATTTCTGTAATCAAATAGATATTTAAGGTTTCTTCAAGATGCCAACATTAAAATGAATGTTGGAAAATACCATGACAAACTTATACTGGTCAGCTACAACACTAAATATTAAGAGATTCATGTGAGAACTTTCCTCCTTTAATGTACAATCAGAGCTGGTGACTTCCACACGGCGGCAAATAAACACTTGGAGTCAAACTGTTCTGCTAGTTTAGTATTTATCTAATTTAATCTGTCCTCAGTGAGTGTTTCCTCTCCTACCAGCGGTTGTAGATGATCACTGCCATGGCGGTGGTCGGAGGCAGAGTGGACAGATCCAGATCCACATGTTTCACACCTGGAGGCACTTTGCTGACACACAGCAGCTCATTCAGCAGCATGTTCAACACTGGGATGGTCAGTCTGGGGAAGAAGAAGCAGGGGAGATAGTTACAGGATTCTACTGATACATTATCTGTCTAACTATGCTGCTTAATGTTTTATCCTTATCCAAGTTTGGTATTTGTGCTTCTTTGTCTGTTATTTTCTTTCTCGGCTACACAGTAAAGGAGGCCTTCACACCTCAGTTTATTCAGAGTTTAAGTAAAAGCTGTGCAGCGACTGTGAAGAACAAGAGTCACCGAGGGACTGAAGGTTGGGCCTGTTTGTCTGATGAGCTAAACAAAAGAATTCACTGAGACTAAATTTAGCCTTTTATGAAGGAAAAACGACCATCAACTCATGATAATGTGCACACATTCATAATCAAAGTAATCACAGTGGTCAAAGAAAAATAAGGCGACCCAGCTCACCGCCTCTCTCTTCCTCAGATAAAGTAAACAGATGAGCATATCAGCTTAATTATCCTCACCCATATCCATGAGACCCACTAACCCTCCATTCAATATGATCACAAAACAATATCAGAACCAAAACAAACACGAATAACAAGAAACTCATTCAGAGAGTGTAGTACTCCCTGAAAATTTCATCCAAATCTGTTGGTCTGTTTTTGAGTAATGTTGCTGACAGACAGACAGACAGACAGACAGACAGACAGACAGACAGACAGACAGACAGACAGACAGACAGAAGCCGATCGTCACATAACTCTGATGCGTTCCTTGGCAGAGTAACAATCAGTATGCCCCTTAACCTTAGAATAAAGCAACAGTTCACTCATGGCTTCCAGAGGTTAAAATAATTAGTTTCTCTTTAACTGTTCTGCATTTGGTTACTGAGAAACACCCGCAGCCTCATTTCATTCTCAGAGAGCCCCACACACATTACGACCCCACTCACCCTTTCTCCAGTGAATCCAGGTCCCACTTTATGTGTGCGGCGACCTTCAGCGCCAGCAGCTTCAGGGTTCGGTTCCTGCGGTTGTCTGCTGGAGGCTGAACCTGATTCTGCTCGTTCACCGACGGTTTGGACGCCTGCTCCAGGAACTGGACGATCAGCTGCACCGGAGTCGGGTCTGAGGGAACACATACGCCCCGACAGTTTTAGACGTTAGATTTTGTTACTGATACTTTTTTTTTACTTGTACATAACTTTCAAAAGTAATGCCGAGCTGACCTGCATTTGATTTCTGCAGGTGTTTCTCCAGCAGGCTGCCGTCCAGGAGGAACTCAAACCAGGACGTCTGCAGAGGCGTACTGGGCCGACCGCTGGTCACAGCAGCCACCCGGTCGGCTGCTTCAGCACTCATCCTTCCCTATTGGACAATGACACATATTAGTTAGACAGAAGATCAGCCAGGACCAGAGCCTCTCACAAGTTTAAAGATACTGTTATCAGTCATTAAACTAAAGTATAAAAAGATACACAAAAGAAGAAATAACCATAAGGACATGAAAAGAAACACTGCAAAGACATGCAAAGCCACTACAAAATGATGCACACACACGACAAAATATGCAAAAATGACCACAATATGAGCCAAAATGATCACAATAGGACTGAAATTGCACACAAAGAGACACCAAACAACTATAAAGAGATGTAAAGTGACCACAATAAGATGTGAAATGACCACAGAGAAACAATACGACCACAATACCACTGAAGTTGACCACAAAGAGGCAAAATTAAGTAAATAAGTAATTATAAGAGAAACAAAATTACCAAGCCACGAAAATTATCACAGAGACACAAACCAATGACAGAGATGAAAAATGAAAACACAGTGACACAAAGTGTCTACTACACACGAAATGAACAAAAAAAACATTTAAAATGACAGCAAACATGCAAAATTACCCTCCAAAATCACATTTTTACCATAAAGATAAACTTAATTACCAAGGCTTGTACCACTGCAGGATGTTATATAAAAGGTAATATGTTCATGCACCAACTACTGGTTGTACTTTCACTTAAAAAACATTAAAATTTGCTATTAATAATTCTGCAGCTGCATGTAAAATTTTGAAAGCATGACAATTTCTTGCCATTTAGATGACGATATAATATTTGGTAAGAATCGATACAGTGTTTAGATGCTGAAAACACGGTCGCATTTAATATATTTTCTAAAAGTTTCATGACAAAATTAACTTGATTAAATCATTATTTTTAACGCTCACTTCTAAAAGGTAAAGTGTCAGATAAGCTAGTTAGCCAAACATCGAGAACTGTCCAGTTCTATGTGACATGAGTAGCTTGAATTTTAAACACGGGTCCTACCAGCTGGGCGGGGACTCACACTTTGACTGAAGGGAGTATTTCTGAGTTAGCGGCTCGGGCTGCTGCTGTGAATAAACCGAGCGCATGTCTTCCACCCGCGCTCTGTTGTGTTTGCAGGCAGCGCTGTTCCGGCTAACATTTAAGCTAACTCGCTACAGTTTCCATCCCGAACGGGAACAAATCAACAAGAAGAAAAAAAATGTTCAAAAAACGCTCTAAAAGCTCAGAGTAAACGACCGGAGCAGCTACACCGACTGATTCCCACATAATTCATTCTGCGCCTCTCCATCGCTCCTCCATCATTCCGGTTCCACTCCGTCGCCAAGGAGACGCACGAAACGCCATGTCTGCGCATGTTTATGCTGCGTTCAGGTCACATGTTCAAACTGTGATTAATCACACCTGAGCGACAAAACCTGTTCATCGCTATCTCTGACTTTTAATTTTCACGGATTCCCCATCTCTCAAGCTAGCAGCGTCTTTAAAAATAAAACCTCAGCGCTAATTAGCAGTAACAGCGTCCATAAAGGTAGTTTCTATGGGCCTTTACACTGTTTTTATGTAAACAGTTCCACTTGTTGTTGAACTAATGCACAAATATAACAAAAATGTGCTAGTTTAGGCTAATTACATGGTGCGGCTATAAGGTTAGCACTGGGGCTGATCACAATTGGAATACAGCAGTTACTAGGTTTAAAATTATTGCTTTTCCGGTTTTCTCGAGATTTGGTGGACGCAACACTATCATGGTGGCTGATAGATGCCTGTATTTAATTATAATCTGATAATTAAACAAAGCCTACACTACTTAACTGAGGCCGAAGTTATTTTAATTGACAGTTTTCTGCCCAAAATTCAGGAAAACCAAAAATGAAAAGAAATGGCAAACAAAAAAGTTAGGTTCCAGGAATTCATTCTTATATTGCTGTTCTTTGTGTTTATCAAAAGTTGTAAATTTTAATAAGACCAGTTAAGATAATAATATAAATGTTTAAAAACTTGAAAAAAAATGCTAAAAGTTAAAATGCTTGCATTGGTAGTTTAGAATAACATATTTTGTAATAAAAATAATCATTACAAGATTTTTTTTTCCTGTTTTAATTAGTTTTTAATTTCTGTCTTTAGTTGGTATGCAAGCAAACATATTTAAAGAAAAAAAATTTAAAAGTACTGAAGCAAATTCTTACATTTGATAATGTGGAAACGTAAACAGATTTGCATTTTTGCTTGAATAAAGACATGAACTGAATAATCACTTCAGCTGTATTTGCTTTTACTGCTGGACAATTTCCAGAGCAAACTGCTTCATAAGCTCCTCTTCCTATATCTTAATTTATGGTGGTACAAACAGCACAATATCTCCCTGTAAAGTGTAGCAGAGTTGATGTAAATAGCAGCATGAAAAGAAAATACTCAGAAACTTAATATTGAAATATGAAACTGAGGATTGGGAGCATCTGATTGGAATAAAAAAAACACATGCAAAGTAGCACCACACAGAGTGTTACATTTAATTCAGTAAAACACCACGTGGCTTTTTGCAGAGGGACAGTTGTTATTTGCATGACAGCACCAGGAGGAATTTATCACCGGATACTGAAGGAAACAGGACTGAGAGTGATGAATAAAGACTCATAAGGCATCTGATGAACAGAATCATAAAAACAGAAGCAGCTTCCTTTAGTTTTAAACCTGAACAAGATGCAGCTCAGTTTACAGGATCCCAGATGTTTGCTCTGTCCTGGATCCTGACCTGAGCCGCTCCATTTAAAAGAAAGAGAAAAAAGCTGAGAAAATGTAATAAAATAAGAGTGAATCCACAAATATGACTCCCAGCAGCTTCAGATATATTCAGTAGCTGACTTTAGACCTCAGGAGTGACATGCTTTATCTTCTTAAACTTCCCTTTTACAGTTTAGACCTTCAGTGTGGAAGCTGAGCGTAAAAACAGCAGCAACCTTTAAAATAACACGACACATGCCCTGCACGTGTGTGTTGTGACTAAACGACAGCAGGACATGTCAGAAAACAAGAGCGGGTGGTTTCTCACTACTTCTTCAGATTCATTTTTAGGTCAACGGTTATCTTGTATGTATTACAACATCATTAATCATATTTATACACACTGCAGTGCTGTTGTGTTTTCATTGTTTCAGTGGAACTTAATCTTATGTGTCTAAATATCGACTATGGCAGGACTAAAGCAGCAACAATTCGTCAAAAAAATCCATTAGTTGTCCTCTCATAGCCATCAATTAATCTGTTTGAGTTGTTTTATAACGAAAAAACAGTAAATGTGAATATTCTCTGGTTTCTTGCCTCCTCTGTGACAGTAAACTGAACATCTTTGGGTTTTGGACAAAACAAGACTTTTCATTTTGGAATTTGAGAAACACTAATGGACATTTTTCAGAATTTTGTTGCATTTTAAAGATCAAACAATTCATAAATTAATGCAAAAAAACAATAATTAAAAGATTAATGGACACTAAAATGAATCATTAGATGCAGCCCTATTAAAACTAAACTTACCGGCCACAAATCAAATGCAATTAAATACAGCAGGATCATAACAGAACTGGAGGACATTTTATGTCCCATTCATCAAATTTCAAATAATCCATGTCCAAAATACTAAAACATGCAGTTGTTGTTTAAATGTTCTTGTCCTGAGACCACATCTTTAAAAAAAAAATATCGTAGATTGTTTAACAATAAACCAGTGGAGTTGTCGTGAAATAGTGATAAATATGAACAACACAAATATAGAGTCGCTCCACTACTAAGCCCTGCATTCAAATTTTGCATAATATGAATTCCTTGTCATCTTTTTGTATTTTATCTTTTATCACTTGTAAAATGTTTTGTTTTGTACTTCCTATTTCGGTTGGTGTTTCTTTTTTATTTTTCAACTCCAAGAGGCCCTGCACAAGATTTCCTCTGTGCCTAGACCGTCTATTTTGTAAAGTAAATAAAAATCTTGAACTTTGACACAGCTCATTACATTGATTATGAACATTACATATTACACACTTTACTGCCGCCTTTGCGTTGCTGATTAGATTATAAACGGCATTTTGTTGTCTGACTACTCTGTGTAGTATCGATGAAGCCGAATCCTCAGAAAGCTCCACCAATGTTTCATTGATCATGGGCGTGTTTTGTCTTTTCCAGGTGGTCTACGATAAAGGAGAGATCTACTCGTTCTCCAAGCACGGACGTTTTTGCCACAAGATAAAGATGAACTACTCTCCGTACACGAACTACTTCACCCGAGTCTTCTGGAATCGCTCGTATCACGTCTACAAAGTGAACTCCGTCATCTCCTTCCAGTACTGACGGCAGATCGGACTCCTCTCGTATTTAAGATCTCATCCACAGTTGGACACTCTGGGCTTCTGCAAGCGTCTCGTCACTGTTACGTCGAAGCCGCACGTTCAGCAGGGATCGGCTGAGGACGCCGCACCGACCTCCACGTGTCGAAGTCGAAACACGCCATATTAATCACTGTACTGTACTTTTATAAGCCATGCGTTACTGTCAATGTTACTGTGAGGCATTTAATGAAGGGGGGGTGGATGAGAGTCGTCTGTGGTCACTTTGTTCAGAAGCTGCTCAGATTTAAACAAACAGCGGTCGTATTTTCAGTCATCTATATCTCAACAATTGTCATGAAATTTACTACAAATAGCACCCTGTTAGAGTTGAATTTGTAAATACATTTATCATAATCAAGCCTTAGAGCATTAACTGTGTGTGCATAGTATTTTACATGACTATTTTGTCAGAATACCACTCACTCACTTCCATCTGCACACATCTCTCCCTCTCTCTCTCTCCCTGGTCTCCACATCCCAGTATATTTCCACTCTTTCAGCTTAGCACACCCCCTTGTGTAACTCGAGCTATTTCTTATCTTATGCTATGTTTTCATTCCTGCTTGTGTATAAAATAAACTTCGTATGGGAGCAGTCTTTGTAGCTCGCACGAATGTGTCTTGTTACACTGTGCTGTGTTACCCTTGCAAGTAAAATTACAGTCTCCGTGTTTTTCTGATTTGGTGAATATCTTCTTATGTGGGAGCTCTCAGCGGAGCTTCTCTCTGACACACCCGAAGGAGTTCCATTATCTGCTCACATTTCCTCCACAGTGGTTGACATGTGTATTAAAATGTCTTTTTTTTTGGCCTTTAGTGGACAGTTAGAGGAAAAACAAATGGAAGCTGTGGGGAAAGAGATGATCTGTACTGGCTGGGAATTAAAACTTCTGATTAGGAACCCTAAAAGACATGGGTCATCGGGTCGCCTTATGGTGAAACATTATGACAAATATTGAACAGATAGCCATGAAATTTTTGCACACGCATTTGCATTGACGAGCCATAACATGAAAACCACCAAAATAACATTTATTCTTCATTCTGACATGTCGGGGCAAAGATACAGGATCTCTGGTGGCATCAGGAAGCGAGCAGATCTTTTTGGTCAAGTGGCTTACAGCGTTTGGATTCGGCCTCGATGGACCCATCGATGATCCACTGGATTGGGATTTAGGGAGTGTTGAGGCTGCGTCAGTGCCTTGAGCTCTTGGTCATGTTCCTCGAGCTGTTCTTAGGTGGTTTTTGAGGTGTAGCGGGGCATGTTGTCTGAATGGGGTCTGTTGTTACCCACAAGGAGGGTTCTTGGTCTGGAGCAAAGTTTATGTACACTACTGTTCAAAAGTTTGAGGTCATCCAGACAATTTCACGATTTATTCAATGCTTTTATTCATGTTTTATTTATGTGCTACCATAATTCCACAAGGGTTTTCTAATCATCAATGAGCCTTTCAACACCATTAGCTAACACAATGTAGCATTAGAACACAGGAGTGATGGTTGCTGGAAATGTTCCTCTGTACCCCTATGGAGATATTCCATTAAAAATCAGCCGTTTCCAGCGAGAACAGTCATTTACCACATTAACAATGTCTACACTGGATTCATCATTTATTTAACGTGAACTTCATGGACAAAAACTGCTTTTCTTTCAAAAATATGGACATTTCTAAGTGACCCCAAACTTTTGAACAGTGATCAGTGGTACATGTCAGAATGGCTTCCAGATAAATACCAGGACTCAAGGTTTCCTAGCAGAACATTATGTTATTATGGGAAAAAATAAACGTTGCACACTTTGTCAATGGGTTTTAATGATGTGGCTGATCGGTGTTGATCTCCTTCAGGATAAATTCTAATCGCTGCAGTGATGCCGTAGTATTTTTAAATTTAGTTTTATGTTATACAAACATCCTTTCAGCCTCAGCTGGACTGAATGTTTTGTGCTAAGTAGCAAATGCTAACACGCTAAATTTGAGGTGGTGGAACATGTGGTAGCCAAACTTTTGCAAATTGTGAGGATGTTAGCATTTAGCTCACAATGCAGCGTCGTGGAGCCTCTAGCGTGGCTCTGGAATATTTATGCAGTTATCTCAACATGACAGATTAACTTATGACTTTAGCGGATCATTGTCATTGTGGTCTGTTCCTGTTTTTACGCTCACTGGCCTCTTTATTTGGCTATCTAATACAACCCAATAAAAAACAGGGCTAGAAGTTCTACTTATTTGAAACTGCAACATTTTTTGTTGACTTTGGCAAAAAAGATGATTAACTTAATGTTGCTTATTGAGTATTTAGTTGGTGGTAGTGCTGTGCTGGACTGCATTATTTTGTCCATCCCATTAACATACATGAAGAGTAAAGTACACATGAAACAACCATGATAGATTAAAAAAAGGTCAGAAACTGAAAATGTAGAAGCAAAAAGTTCAATTTATGGCAAAGCCGTTGGGTCATTCCAGGCCTGGAGGACATTTGGGCTTCAAAATTTTTGAAAAATTAACCTTCTCTTTTGCAATTTTCTACTACATATTCATCATAATAGGTCATAAACTATGGAAGGCTTGATTAGCTCAGCTTACACATCAATGGAACCATTTTTATTCCATGTTTTATTTGTTGTTTGCTAACCCTACTCTAATCACAGTATCAGGGTTGCTAATCCGTGCTAATGTTAGCTTTTTTCTCAGCAGTAGAAGCTAGATATTTAGCTCGCTGTTACTGCTGACCAAGAGGACAAACTGACTGATGGAAAAAAGTAAAACAATGAGTCTGATCCTGATGATATGAGGTAGAGTGAGACATTCAATCATGGCTGCCGATGTGATGAAAACATGAAAAATAGAAGGGAGGCCATAGCTTTGCTCTACACATTCTTTAGGAAATCTGTTTGATGATGTTAATTCCAGTGTTTCATGTGATTCACGGTTTTCTTCTACCACCTGAAAAAGGTTCTGCTAACAGGGTTGTTGTGGGACACATGCATAATAATTATCATTTGAAATATTATGTTGATGAAATAAAATGTTCCCACAATTACAAGAGACATCAATGAAAAAAATAATCCCAAAAAAGAAAAATGTTTGTTCATTTCTATTTATCTGCATTTTTCATCTGTCTGACATCAGGAAGATTTTTATAAGAAAACTTTCCTCCCAACAAGCTCAATGAGTCTCATTTTCCTTCACTGTTTACCAAAACTTCTTATGCGCTGACATCACTCCTGTGTATCTTCTTCACTGCAGACCATAGACCGTATGCTGCAGACACACTTTAGGTTCATTACTACCCCCTACTGGGCTGGAGTGTTCATCAGTGTTACTGGTGTGCCACAAATTAGGGAACTGAGAACGGTGCAATTAAATGTGCTGTAATTACTGAAATGAAATTAACGAGTTAAAGACCCAGCCCTAGTTAAAATATTCAAGTCTAAACCACTTAAACTGCATTTAAGTAAAGTAATTGGGTACATTTACTCAGATACTTTACACCAGTCCCTCTGATATGTCAGACATTTCTCTGATAGATGTATCACTTTTACTGATTTTACAAACAATGAGTCCCTGTGGAGCTCTGTGGTGTTTGGTTCTGGGATGTCAGATCCAGGGGTCAAAACAAAATCAGTCTTCAAGCAGCTGCTTTGTAAAATTGCAACAGAGAACATGTGAATAAATGTGAAGTCAGCTGGAAGAAGGTTGATGACAAGAGTGACTTCTACTCTTCATTCAGGCAGGTGACCGGAATTTATGTGACAGAAAACTTCTGTATTGGATGATTCCATCGTCTCCATGGTGCACCGAACAAAAACAATTCTGGCATTTTTTGATGCACCCAGGGAGCCTATATAAAGGCTGAAACCTTCTGAAATTTCCCTTTTTCACCTGCTCTTGGACTTGGATTGACCTGTTCAAAGATCAGCTGCAGAAAGAAAATACTTGGAAAGCAACACTTTTGGAAAGCGAAGACTTGAAGAAGAAGACACTTTTGGAGACCTGAAGAGGACACTCTCAGACTCTGAAAGAGAAGACCTGAAGAGGACACTTTTGGAAACCGAAGACCTGAAGAGGAAACCTTCGGCCAAAGAAGTCCAGTTAAGAAGGCGTTTATAAAAACGACTCTTGGTGGATCCTTGAATCACCTTTGGATCCCTGAAGACCTGGAGATGGACCTCAGACTGATGGACGTCGAGGGATACGTGGGAGTTGCCGTGGAGGTGCACCGCGACGCTACTGGTAAGATTATGAATAGATTATTAATAATGTAGCTTTTTATTGATGGAATTATGTCATTTATCTGTCTGAAATCCTTACAGCTGTGTCAGTGTAGAAACCAGTGTGACTTTCTAAATTGTAACTGTTGATAAAAACACAGATTTAGTGATTAACAGTTATTGGATGATTTTTAAAATGATTATTTGAAGCATAAAATGTAAAACTTCTCTCAGGAGAGGGTTAATCTAATTTATTAATCATTGGTGTAGTGATTTGGAAACTCTGTCATTTTGATTTAAAGGCATCAAATTGATCAAATTTTACATGAATTTTTTTGAAAACTAAAACAAATGATGCCAACTGGGGCAGAAATGATAAAATGCCAGAAATGTGTTTTTGCTGTATCCATGGAGACGATGGAGTCTTCAGAATGCAGCAGGCCTCTCCTCTGTGTTGCTCTGAGTCGCTTTAAAAATCACATTTTCACTCTGCTCAACCTAAAAATTGTGTCTGACTGTTTATGGACCTTTAATGTGAACTATTATTTCATTCATCACACAGTTTGTATTTGTTGAATCTCATAAGAATGACAAAATGATTCTTTTACCACTTGAATGAGGCTGCAGGTGTACCACCGTCTCCATTCAGTCACTATGATTTAAACTCATAGATTTGGTGAATAAATTGTGCTAATCTGCTGGTTTCATATTTTTTTGCTCATGTTGTTTTATTTGTAAAGGATCTCTGTTGCTGGTCGGTTTATTCTGTCGGTTAAGAAAGAACACAGTGATTTACTTTGCTTTCTACTGCTGATGTGACTGATTATCTGATGCACACAGACTAATACAGGTGCAGTTAACATGCTGCTTATCTGAGTGAGGACACTTAAAACAGTCCAGGAGAAAGGACGCTGCTGTGTTTGAGGAGAAAAGTTCACTTAGTGGAAAACATTCAGTTTATTTAGGATTTCATAAATGTGTGATGATGACCTGAACCAGCGACAGTCATAATAATTAGTCATAAAATGTGACTTCATTGTTGCCTGTTGCCGTGTTTTGGTTGTAACATTAATGATCAGAGAGGTAAAGTGCCGTCTTTTGTTGTGTTGTGTTATATTGTGCTGTGTAGTATTAAATTATATTGTGTATATTTGTGTTATCCCGTGTTTTGTTGTGTTGCTCTGCGTTGTATTTTGCTGTGTTGTGCCATGTTGTGTTGTATTACGTTGTTTTGTGGTAAACTGTATGATGGTGGGTTGTGTGGGTCTCTGTTGTGTTTTGTTGCGTAATCCTGTGCAGTGTGATGGTTTCCTGTGTTGTGTTGCATTGTGTTGTACTACGTTGTTTTGTGTTGGACTGCATTGTGTTGTGTTGTGCTGCACTGTGCTGTGTGGTGTTGTGTTGTTTTGAGTTCTGTTGTGCCCTGTTGCATTGTACTTTGTTATCTGTGCTGTGTTATTTGGAATTGTGTTGAACTTCGTACTGTCATATTGTACTATGTTGTGTTGGAGTGTGTTGTGCTGTTCTGCTTTGTGCTGCATTGTGGTGTGTCATGTTCAGCTGTGTTGTGTTGCATTGTGTTGTGTTGCATTACAGCACATCATTTACACATTTCTAATTACTAAATCACTATGAATGTGAACAAACTCGTCATCTGAATTGTCAAGACTTAAGTTTTTCCAAGTGACCAAAGTAGAGTAAATCATTGTTTTCATAAAGTCTCACATGAAAGAACAGACTGCAGAATTACTGATTTAGTGTTTGTGGCGTTGACACCGTTGTTGGATGTTTATAGTGAACTGTTATTAACTTTAGTTGTGACTGTAGATGATTTAGTCCTGATATCTAATGATGTTAGAAGTACTAACATGTGATGACCTTGTTTCCTCTCAGGGTCTGTGGACTACGCCGTGGAGCATCCCCCTGCCGTCGGATTCCCGGAGACCATCTGGATCTTTGATGATGACGACGCTCCCATCTTCTACGATGTTCTGGCTCCATACGAGGAAGAAGAAGACCCAGAGGGAGAAGACCGAGAGGAAGAAGACCCAGAGGAAGAAGACTCTGAAGAGGAAGACCCCGAGACGGAAGACTCCGACGCCTGGTCCGACTGGAGCACCAGCGAAGACTCCGGCTACGACAGCCTGGACGAGGACGAAGAAGACCTGGAGGACGGCGAAGAAGAGGACGGCCGACCCCGCTCCCCCCTTGTCCAGCGTCTCCCCCTCCTGCTGGTGCTCCGGTCATCGCTGCTCCCGCTGCTCCCCCAGAGGACCTTGCCGTCCACATCAGCTCCTTCCTCAAGAGGATCCGGGAGGAGTGCGATGTGGAGGCCCAGGTAAGTATGAAGAGGCAGCGGGTCAGTGAAGAGGACGACGCGCAGCCTGGACCATCCACTTCGTCCACAGACCACAGTGCGTCGGGTCCCTCCACATCAAGCCCGGGCTTCTCTGTGACGGGTGGAAGCTGGTTCAGGCCTTTTCGGAGTCCAGATGATAGCGACTCCGATTAGTCCTGAAACTGGTGGAAGCTCTGATCGGAGAAGTTCCAGCTGACAGGCAGCTCCCACTTCTTACTGCACGGATCAAAAAACATCAAGATCCCTGCAAATAAGTAAAAATCCTCCTTCACATGTCTTAGCGTCATCAGACAATGTGGGAGGTGGTAGGTATGAGCACCTGACAAATACAGGTGTGTTTCTTCTTCTCTCTATCAGAGGTAAGCAAAATTCCAACTGCACATTTTTCAATATTTAACTATTATCCATGATACTAACTCTGTTTCTTTCTTCATCCGAAAAAGGTAAGTTATTACTTCATCAGTTTCTCAGGATTTAATATCTCTTCATGATAATTTATAATTGAAGCATTTTACTGACTGTAGAACTTTATGTTTTGTTTCTTCATCCATCATCCAGGAGTTCCGTTCAGAGAACTCCTGGATGGTGGGCAGAGAGGACCGGACGGACCAGACCAGAAGGATGGACGACCAGGAACCCACTGGAGGGTTGGAGGAGCGTTTTCAGTCAGCTGACTAAGTGAGTCCTCACAAAGACGACAAAAGCACCAACAGGGACATGAAGTGGTGATGAGCTAAAGTAAACTTTCTGTATGTTGATGTGAACTGATAGAGCTTAGAACCGTTCCACACCTACTGTACATTTATTTATGGCTCCATGTCTGTTAAGAAGCACTGATAATTATAATTCAACAGTTCAGCAGCCAGGAACGAGTCAAAGTTTGATTTTTGGGTCCTGTTTTTCTGTTTGCCAGGTCAGCGCTCCAATTCAGACGCCCCTGCCTCCAACAGCAACGTCTCCAGCCGCTGAGGGGCGTCCTGACTCTGCCTGCACAGAACTAGTTTCCATCATGTGCTGGTTCTGTGCCGGTGGGTTTAGGAAGCTCCTCACAAAGCATCAAATGAAGACAGAGGAAGCTGCCACCTGTTTGTCTCTGAGCTCTGACAGCCAGACAGAGAAGATGTTTACTGCTTTGTTAATGTTTAATGTAAAACCTTTTGAATATCTTTGTTATGATCCAACGTAAGATGAGAACTTTGGAGATAAACATTGTCAAAAGTTAGATTTGCTAGTTTAACCCTCCTGTTGTCCTGCAGGTCAAAGTTGACCCGTTTTAAAGTTTGAAAATGTGGAAAAATATATATATTTTCACAGTGACACTTCTGATGTCCACATTTTCAACATTTTTGGGAAATCTTTGAACATTTTTTGGTGGAAAAATGAAATGTTAAATATGTTTCTTAAGACCATTCACAACAAAATCAACCAAAATCCAGTTTTGGTTGATTTTTATGTGAATGTTCTTAAAGAAAATATTAGAAGTGTTACTGATATATATGTCATCACTTCAGATATTTTTCTGATGTTTTTGGAAGATTTTTACTCATCATCCCACAAATGTGGGGATTTTAAAAAAAAAAGTTTTAAAGGACACTTTTAAGGAATAATGGAATTTTCTTCCTGAAGATTTTGCAAATTTTCAGAAATTTGGGGAATTTTTTTGCTGAATTTTTGGATTTTTTTTTCAGAGAAGGAAACAATATTTTTTGGTGCCTGTAAATGAGGACAACAGGAGGGTTAATTAAAATGTAAAAGAAAAAAACTGACATCAATAACTTACTTAGTTTAATATAAAAACTTTAAAACTGTTATTGTTTATTCTAACACAAGAACCTGTAAGATAAACATTGTAAAATGTAATATTTCCTTTGTTTATTGTTAAAATATATTTAAAACTGTTCATGTGTTTACAAATAAAATGTAAATGGCCTTTAAACATTTTGATGTTATTTATAATTATTAGCACAACATATAATCTTATTAAATAATCATTGTAAAAATATAAAAGCTGTTTATTGTAGCAAAGATTCACTTTAAAAACTTTTGGACTGTTTAATATGATCTCATGTTTTAAGCATGACATTGAAATATTGTCAACAGTAAGATATAATTTATTGTAAACATTTTTTAAAAATGTGTACTGAAAGTACCTTTTAGTAACATTGTTTTTCACATCTTGCTGTATTAATGTGAATTTAATACTTCTTGAATAAATATCATAACAATTAAGATTTACTTTTGTGATGTTTTGTGAAAAGTGATTTTGAGGTATTTCAATTTTGATGTTTAATAAATTTACAAAAATCTGTGAAAAGAAGTTTTACTCTTTGTCATGTTGGGTTGTTGATGACAGACTGATGGAGGAAACTTGTATTCATTCAGCACAAAAAAAAACTAAATGTTTGAACGGTCTGGACACGTTTCAAAGCGACTCCATATTTGTGTTGTTCATATTTATCACTATTTCACTACAACTCGACTGGTTTACTGTTAAGTCAGATGATCAGAGTGTTTTCTTCACTGATGGTGGATCAACGTGGAGCTTCTTCAACACTGAACCAGACACAGGAGAGTCACATTTGTTTCAACGATGAGCTGCACTGACATACCTTACAAGAAAAAGCAGTTAGATTTGCTTTTAAATGACCTGACTTCAACACAGTTCAAAATTGTTCAGAATATGACATACTTTGTGTATAATTTAATGTCTTTCTAAACATTCTTGGAAGCAGCTCACATCTGGCATTCCATCAAATTATTTATTGAAACTTAAAAACCAACAACTTCAGTGAGATTTGAATTAGAGAAGACAAAAAATAAAAATAGAGACGTGTTCAGATCACACAGAACAACGCAATTTGCTGTATAAGGAGCTGCACTCTGAGCTCTTTCCACCACTGAAAGCTCCTGAAACAGGGATGTTAGCGTTATAACCGGACCCTGGATTTATAGAAGAAGCAGGACGCCAATACATTTAAGTAAAACAACACTGATTAGTGAAGTCAATATAAGATAAGTCAAGATAAGCTGAGTCAAGATATGAAAAGTCAAGGTAAATCAAGATCCATTTAATCAAGATAAGTTAAGTCAAGATGAGTCAAGTCAAGATAAGTTACAATAAAGCCAACAAATGAAGATAAACTAAAGACTATGGACACCTTTCACATCTACAGATGAGGCTTGATAAATGTACATATGGGTATGTACATAGATATGACATGATGGATAATGCTATTGAGAGAGAAAACCGGTGTGAACATGGTAAAGAAAATGTTTTTATATTTTGTTGTTGAGCTATATGAACCAGTGTTGCGTGATGTTTTAATAACTGTGGTGCTTTAGGGAGAAAAGCAGGGATACATGAATTTAGATGACCTGAAGGCTGTGGAGAGAAAACACACGTTAAAGAGATATTAATACACTAGATGTATATACAGTTAATATTACATTTAATATTAACAGTTTTATTTGACATTCAATTTGGTCATCAGGGGGGTGGGACAAGAGAAAAATGGAATTTTAGGGGAAACTCCAGACTTATTTGTTTTTTTAAATTCTTTATAAACATTCTCCGATTTATTTTTTGTTTTTAAGATTTGGTCTCAGGACAAGAACATTTAAACAACAACTGCATGTTTTAGTATTTGGACATGGATTATTTGAAATTTGATGAATGGGACATAAAATGTCCTCCAGTTCTGTTATGATCCTGCTGTATTTAATTGCATTTGATTTGTGGCCAGTAAGGTTAGTTTTAATAGGGCTGCATCTAATGATTCATTTTAGTGTCCATCAACCTTTTAATTATTTTTTTGCATTAATTTATGAATTGTTTGATCTTTAAAATGCAACAACATACTGAAAAATGTCCATCATCCATTCTCCATTCTCGATACACCGCTTTATCCTCAGTCGGGTCACGGGGTGCTGGAGTCTATCCCAGCTGACTCGGGTGAAGGCAGGGGACACCCTGGACAGGTCACCAGTCTGTCACAGGGCTACATATACAGACAAACAATCACACTCACACCTACGGGCAATTTAGAATAACCAATTAACCTCAGCATGTTTTTGGACTGTGGGAGGAAGCCGGAGTACCCGGAGAAAACCCACACATGCACAGGGAGAACATGCAAACTCCATGCAGAAAGATCCTGGGCTCAGGCCGGGACTCCAACCAGGGATCTGCTTGCTGCAAGGCGAAAGTGCTAACCACTACTCCACTGTGCAGCCAAATGTCCATTAGTGTTTCTCAAATTCCAAAATGAAAAGTCTTGTTTTGTCCAAAACCCAAAGATGTTCAGTTTACTGTCACAGAGGAGGCAAGAAACCAGAGAATATTCACATTTACTGTTTTTTTTCTTTACAAAACAACTCAAACAGATTAATTGATGGCTATGAGAGGACAACTAATGGATTTTTTTGACGAATTGTTGCTGCTTTAGTCCTGCCATAGTCGATATTGAGACACATAAGATTAAGTTCCACTGAAACAATGAAAACACAACAGCACTGCAGTGTGTATAAATATGATTAATGATGTTGTAATACATACAAGATAACCGTTGACCTAAAAATGAATCTACACTTTACAGGGAGATATTGTGCTGTTTGTACCACCATAAATTAAGATATAGGAAGAGGAGCTTATGAAGCAGTTTGCTCTGGAAATTGTCCAGCAGTAAAAGCAAATACAGCTGAAGTGATTAGTCAGTTCATGTCTTTATTCAAGCAAAAATGCAGAACTGTTTATGTTTCTACATGATCAAATGTGAGAATTTACTGAAGTACTTTTAAAGTTTTTTCTTTAAATATGTTTGCTTGCATACCAAGTAAAGACAGAAATTAAAAACTAATTTAAACAGGAAAAAATATTCTAATGATTATTTTTTATTACAAAATATGTAATTCTAAACTGCCAATGCAAAGCATTTTAACTTTTAGCATTTTTTTTCAAGTTTTAAACATTTATATTATTATCTTAACTGGTCTTATTAAAATTTACAACTTTTGATAAACACAAAGAGCAGCAATATAAGAATGAATTCCTGGAACCTAACTTTTTTGTTTGCCATTTCTTTTCATTTTTGGTTTTCCTGAATTTTTATTTTTATTTTTTTACTTTTTTTTCTAATTTCCTCTCTGGGATGGGCAGAAAACTGTCAATTAAAATAACTTCAGCCTCAGTTAAGTAGTGTAGGCTTTGTTTAATTATCAGATTATAATTAAATACAGGCATCTATCAGCCACCATGATAGTGTTGCGTCCACCAAATCTCGAGAAAACCGGAAAAGCAATAATTTTAAACCTAGTAACTGCTTTATTCCAATTGTGATCAGCCCCAGTGCTAACCTTATAGCCGCACCATGTAATTAGCCTAAACTAGCACATTTTTGTTATATTTGTGCATTAGTTCAACAACAAGTGGAACTGTTTACATAAAAACAGTGTAAAGGCCCATAGAAACTAGCTTTATGGACGCTGTTACTGCTAATTAGCGCTGAGGTTTTATTTTTAAAGACGCTGCTAGCTTGAGATGGGGAATCCGTGAGAATTAAAAGTCAGAGATAGCCATGAACAGGGTTTGTCGCTCAGCTGTGTTTAATCAAAGTTTGAACATGTGACCTGAACGCAGCATAAACATGCGCAGACATGACGTTTCGTGCGTCTCCTTGGCGACGGAGTGGAACCGGAATGATGGAGGAGCGATGGAGAGGCGCAGAATGAATTATGTGAGAATCAGTCGGTGTCGCTGCTCCGGTCGTTTACTCTGAGCTTTTAGAGCGTTTTTTGAACATTTTTATCTCCTTCTTGTTGATTTGTTCTCGTTCAGGTAAGACAGTCGGTTCCTCCGTGTCCGGTTCAGGATGGAAACTGTAGCTAGTTAGCTTAAATGTTAGCCGAAACAGCGCTGCCTGCAAACACAACAGAGCGCGGGTGGAAGACGTGCGCTCGGTTTATTCACAGCAGCAGCCTGAGCCGCTAACTCAGAAATACTCCCTTCAGTCAAAGTGTGAGTCCCCGCCCAGCTGGTAGGACCCGTGTTTAAAATTCAAGCTACTCATGTCACACAGAACTGGACAGTTCTCGATGTTTGGCTAACTGGCTTATCTGACACTTTAACCTTTTAGAAGTGAGCGTGAAAAATAATGATTTAATCAAGTTAATTTTGTCATGAAACTTTTAGAAAATATATTAAATGCGACCGTGTTTTCAGCATCTAAACACTGTATCGATTCTTACCAAATATTATATCGTCATCTAAATGGCAAGAAATTGTCATGCTTTCAAAATTTTACATGCAGCTGCAGAATTATTAATAGCAAATTTTAATGTTTTTAAAGTGAAAGTACAACCAGTAGTTGGTGCATGAACATATTACCTTTTATATAACATCCTGCAGTGGTACAAGCCTTGGTAATTAAGTTTATCTTTATGGTAAAAATGTGATTTTGGGAGGTAATTTTGCATGTTTGCTGTCATTTTAAATGTTTTTTTGTTCATTTTGTGTGTAGTAGACACTTTGTGTCACTGTGTTTTCATTTTTCATCTCTGTCATTGGTTTGTGTCTCTGTGATAATTTTCGTGGCTTGGTAATTTTGTTTCTCTTATAATTACTTATTTACTTAATTTTGCCTCTTTGTGGTCAACTTCAGTGGTATTGTGGTCGTATTGTTTCTCTGTGGTCATTTTACATCTTATTGTGGTCACTTTACATCTCTTTATAGTTGTTTGATGTCTCTTTGTGTGCAATTTCAGTCCTATTGTGATCATTTTGGCTCATACTGTGGTCATTTTTGCATCTTTTGTCGTGTGTGCATCATTTTGTAGTGGCTTTGCATGTCTTTGCAGTGTTTCTTTTCATGTCCTTACGGTTATTTCTTCTTTTGTATATCTTTTTATACTTTAGTTTAATGACTGATAATCAGTATCTTTAAACTTGTGAGAGGCTCTGGTCCTGGCTGATCTTCTGATCTGTCCTGTCTGTCTGCAACATTACTCAAAAACAGACCAACAGATTTGATGAAATTTTCAGGGAGTACTACACTCTCTGAATGAGTTTCTTGTTATTCGTGTTTGCTTTGGTTCTGATATTGTTTTGTGATCATATTGAATGGAGGGTTAGTGGGTCTCATGGATATGGGTGAGGATAATTAAGCTGATATGCTCATCTGTTTACTTTATCTGAGGAAGAGAGAGGCGGTGAGCTGGGTCGCCTTATTTTTCTTTGACCACTGTGATTACTTTGATTATGAATGTGTGCACATTATCATGAGTTGATGGTCGTTTTTCTTTCATAAAAGGCTAAATTTAGTCTCAGTGAATTCTTTTGTTTAGCTCATCAGACAAACAGGCCCAACCTTCAGTCCCTCGGTGACTCTTGTTCTTCACAGTCGCTGCACAGCTTTTACTTAAACTCTGAATAAACTGAGGTGTGAAGGCCTCCTTTACTGTGTAGCCGAGAAAGAAAATAACAGACAAAGAAGCACAAATACCAAACTTGGATAAGGATAAAACATTAAGTAGCATAGTTAGACAGATAATGTATCAGTAGAATCCTGTAACTATCTCCCCTGCTTCTTCATCCCCAGACTGACCATCCCAGTGTTGAACATGCTGCTGAATGAGCTGCTGTGTGTCAGCAAAGTGCCTCCAGGTGTGAAACATGTGGATCTGGATCTGTCCACTCTGCCTCCGACCACCGCCATGGCAGTGATCATCTACAACCGCTGGTAGGAGAGGAAACACTCACTGAGGACAGATTAAATTAGATAAATACTAAACTAGCAGAACAGTTTGACTCCAAGTGTTTATTTGCCGCCGTGTGGAAGTCACCAGCTCTGATTGTACATTAAAGGAGGAAAGTTCTCACATGAATCTCTTAATATTTAGTGTTGTAGCTGACCAGTATAAGTTTGTCATGGTATTTTCCAACATTCATTTTAATGTTGGCATCTTGAAGAAACCTTAAATATCTATTTGATTACAGAAATGTGGTTGTTAGCAACAAAAACCAAAAGGATTGAAAAAGTTTTGCTTAATATTGTTCAGTAAAGACAAGCATGGAAAAAAATAAGTTGTCTGAAGGTGAAACAATAACTTTTTTTTCAACCCAAGTGAACAAGCAGGACAATGAATAAAGACTCCAGAAATATAATTCAGTGATAATATGTGGAATTGGTTTGATACATTTGGAGCATTTTAATATCGTTTTTCTTATTTTTTTGGAGTATTTGGCTTTTTCTCTTCAAAAACATGGATTGCATTTATGCTTTATTGTAGATTCATATTTAATTTTTGTATTGTTTTGGCACAAATGTGGCCCAGGTTTTGGACTTTCATTAAATCAAATCATTCTTTCACTAACATTCTTACACATCCATTGTCAAGATTATAGTAGAAAGTCAAATCACACCTTCTTCAGCCCCATTAAAAGACTTATTTTATGAGCATTCAAGCACAGGATTAATGTGTCTTTGTTGTGTTTTTTAAAGGGCCATCAGAACCATCGTGCTGAGCAGCTTTCCAGAGAAACAAACCAACCAGGACCTCATCAGATAAACATGTAAACGCTGCTTCTTTACTTTCTTTTCAAGTTCAATTCATTTACTGAACCAATAAGCTTACCTTAAAGTCAGTACAAATGGCAGCGTTTCGGCTCAGATGCACGGATTAATGAAAAATACACATCCAGACAGATTTTATTTTGAGTTGAAATGCAAAAAGGTGTGAGCGTAAACTTCTTTGTGCCTGAATCCAGGTTAAATATCGTGCAGCAGGAGAAAGAAATGACAGAAAACATCCTGACTGTGGTGAGTGAACATGCTTTTCATACTTGCATACGCCAATAAACAAAATAAACATCTTTAATTAAGGTCTGTTTATCCTGTTTTATGTTTGTCCAATTTCTTTTTTTTTAAATTCTCTTTTTTTCCATAAAGTAGTCAGTAGGATAAGCAATATCTTACAAATGTACTTTACAAACTGTTTTCAATTTTGGCAAACAAACAGACATACTGAACAAGCGTTAACCAGGGCAGTCGCAGTACAACTTACGTCACTTAGTCTGGTCTCTATGGGCTGATAAACTCAATCCAGCCGTTCCAGGCGTTTATCAAACATTTCTGCTCTGAGTCTCGGTGCAGATGTTAATTTCTCCGTTACAAAAACATCGTGCACACATTGAACCAGTCTTCTATGGAGGGTGGCTCCTGACATAGCCATTTCTTTGTAATGACTTATTGTCAGTAGAATTCTAGACAAATATGTCCTAGGGTAACCAATTGTTTTTCCAGTTTCAAAGAAATTCCACCAGTAGTTTCATGGATCTGTGTCCGTTTTTTCTCCTCTATTATTATTATTCTTCC
>NC_067123.1:302491-382794 GCF_021347895.1 Acanthochromis polyacanthus
CAAAGAAGACTTCGTACCGAGTCTGTGGTCCACGGAGGAGTTCAACTAGATGCAGGTCAAGACCGGGCGTGGCAGCTAAGGCCTGGCTGTCCGCTCTCTCTCCTAAATTTACTATTAGAGAAGATTCTTAGGTACGCTCAGCTTAGTTTAGTTAAGTTAGAAATAATCAGAAATAATTAAATTGTTTAATCATGAATTAATGCTGTGCCCCTGCTAATAATTGCTTAATAAAACGCTATATTGCATTTAAAGAGAAGTCTAATGAAATGATTATGATTCACTTATTCGCATAGTGGTAAAAAGTTAAGTTGATTGTGTGCATTAAATCTAATGGTTCTTAAAGGTTACTTTAATCCAACTAGTTATTTAAACATTACCCCTGAGGTTAGTTTTCCAACCTCCAAACGAACCTAGGAATATCAACAAGTGCCACAGTTTTAAGAGGAAAGCTGTCGTTAACAAACGTGTTCAATAAATCAATTCTACTACTTAGGAGGGCTGCTTAGTAAGAGAGTATTTATTGGAGTAAGAGGGGTAAGACGTTTGGAAGAAGACAGTTAGGACCTAGGCGAGTATTCCTCGACACCAGCTTAATTATTCTGGCTGAAACCTGTTAGGTGGAATACTAATAGGCAGATAGAATCTAACCCTTTAAACGGAGAGCTGGTCCTGATTTAACCTGAGGCAAGGGTTAAAGAAGGCTATACTGAACGACAATTTTTAAAATGTGATTTATTGTCAGAAGCAGAGCCAGGGGAATCAAAATAGCAGTTTCTCACTTCTTTGAACAAGTTGTAAATGCTTTGGTACATCCATGCAAATGATTATGTACAATTCTCTGCTGTTTCGTACATGATCAGTTGCTTATGTCATGTTGATCAAAATGTACAATAGGTCTCTGTTGAATAATCTCAATCTCCACAACATTTGGGCATTAATTCATCGCATAAGTCTTAACATGTAAAATGATTTAACAAGTTGTCATAATAGGGCCGCACAGTAGAGTAGTGGTTAGCACTTTTACCTTGCCAGCAAGAAGATCTCTGGTTCCAAATCCTGGGGTGGGCCTGGGATCTTTCTGCATGGAGTTTGCATGTTCTCCCTGTGCATGTGTGGGTTTTCTCTGGGCACTCCGGCTTCCTCCCACAGTCCATAAATATTGCTGAGGTTAATTGGTTATTCTAAATTGCCTGTAGGTGTGAGGTGATTGTAGCCCTGCAACAGATTGGCTCCAGCAACCCTCGTAGGGCCAAAGTGGGTATATAGATAATGATGGATGGAAGTGTCATAATATGTCAGTGATATTTCTATACATTTTTCATTCGATGTTTTTTTTTCTAAATCTGTCCTGAATTTGTAAATGTTCCAAGGTAAATCTTGAATTTCTCCATGAGGAAATGTGTGAAGAATTCGGATTTCTAAAATCTCTCAAAGACGCAAGAGAAGATATTTGTGATGTGGATGAGTATTTGTGTCCCAACAGACAGGAACGTTAGGAGATGTAAGAAGACAGCATTATAATTCCTACAACACTGCATGTACAGTTTTCCCTGAAGATTGTCCTATATTCATATTTCTACTTTTGTTTTTCTTTTTGCTATTGCAGGGCTGTATTCCTTTCTGTATCACAATAACGTGGTCTGTCAACAAAATACAATACAAACAGTAAAAGCCTAAATGTGAATCTTGTCCAGTCTCTTGCAATCAATCTCCCACATACACTAAGGTGTAACTTACAATTTACAATAACTGGCATCAAAACTTTACCCATAGTTTATATCAGAACATCCCTCCACAGTACACTGTTACAATGACAACATGACTAAGCAATTTGACTGTTTTATGCACACACAATGACTTGTCATTCTGATGACACTGACATGTTCATTGACACAGATATTTACTCTTGAGAGATGAACTAAGGATTTTGAGCAAGAGACTGGCTTTTGCAGTTAATCCACGGTGTTTTGCTATTTGTACGAATTGTTTTGAGAAATACACTCACTGTTTTGCTAATGTCGATGATGATTTGAGAAATGTAGGCTATCAAAGCGATTGAGAAAAACTGTAAATAACGCAAACGACTTGCGCTCTGTTTGTCCCTCCGCGGCCCCCTTACCGACTGAGCTGGTTGTCATTTTGAATGTTCGGCGTCGTTTAGCTGCAGTGGTTTTGTTGTTACAGAGGAGAGAAGTTCAGGTAATGTTACTTCTGTTGGGTGAATGACTAAGTCTCATATCTTAAAGCAATGCGAAACACTTTCAACTGGACTGGCGCCACAATAATCTCAGTAACTTTGGGCTGGTATTAGATAAAACTAACGATTTTAGGACGCTTCCTTTAGCTTTGGGGAACTGCTTTACTATTTTTACTACTTCGTGCAATTTATCAAACCAAATGTTCAAGCAAATTTCTCCCATATCAATCAAAAATTAAAATATTTGTTAGTTGCAGCCGGCCAGGATGGGACAATGAATGAACTGTGGGCATTTACAACAAAGCAATCATCAAATTAACAACAAAATAATCAGCTTTTAAAATTGATCGTGTGCAACTTTAGCTTTGGTATACCTTTGAAAATCCATCTACAATTTGTTTAAAAGTGCTATATTTTTTTTCAAGCTGCAGCATATGCTGATTTTGATGTTTGTTTGTGTGTGCCTGTATTAGTAATAATGCAACGCACCTTGACACGGGGTTATTGATCAATTTCATCCTAGGATGGAAAAGCTGAATGCGTCACCTTGGGCTGTTAAGAAGATCAACGGTAAATGTGCAGCCAAACAGGTGGCTGTTTACCAGCAGCGCCTCAATGAGGAGGCGGAAGTCCTGAAGGGAATCAATCACCCAAACATTGTTGGTAAGACGAGACTCCATATGATGAAGTTCTTTCTCTACCCTTTTACACTGGAAGTTATTACTTAGCAAAAAAAGAAACATGGAAATGTGGAGCAAGAAGGACAATCAGGAGAATGTTTAATGAAGCTAGCTAAAATCTGCCATTTTGAATAAATGAGCTGGTGGTCAGCTGGTTCTGCAAACACTTGGATTACCGTCAGCTATGATTTTCAATTAGATGTGACGCTGTCCGGACCGTGAGTAGCGACAGTAAAAGTGATATTTTGCCAGATTAAATGGAAACAATATGTTGCTATCAGAAGACAAGAATCAGATGTAGAAACTCCTGAACTCATTTCTGTTTGTTAAAGTAAGGCCAAGACATGAACAGGTGTGGGATATATTAAGGTTCTTTAGTGTAAAACTAAGTGACGTCTGATTCCAAGATAGAAATGACCCAAGAGAAGAAGAGAAAAGTAACCAGTGCCTGATGAAGTCTGTCTGACTGAAATGTTGCATTTCTAATGTTAAGTGTTGTAATATTTCACAGTACCTGAGCTGCAGTTATGAAATAAGAATGTAAAAGCATCAACACTTAAACATCCTGTAGAGAATGGAATAATCTGAAATCAAATAAATTGTGTCTTATTATCTGTATGTATTCATTTATTGATAAACTCTCCCTCTATTTATAAGAAGCTGTATTTTAAAACCAAATGACACGTTTGTGGCGATGGGCGTGGGAGAGCTCAGCTGCAGGAGAGAGAGGTGTGGAGGGGTGCGTGGAGGCAGTGTCAAGGTAATTGACACAGGTGGTGGTAATCGGCTGACCTGATTATCTCCGCAGTAGCAGCCGGAGCGGAGGATAAAAAGTCGGGCAGACAGAGATGAGAGGAGCAGCGGAGAGACAGTGGAAGCTGCGTGGACTGAGTGACAGCGGAGGCTGCGTGGACTGGGTGACAGCGGAGGCTGCGTACCGGACTGTGGTATACATTGAATCGTGAAGTAATAAACAATATTCCCTCGACAACCAAGGCGGACAGCGAACTTGTCACATTGGCGCCCAACCGGCACTTGATACACGGGGATGTCTGCGCCTCCGGCGGAGCCGGTGCAGCCCGTGGCTGTGCTGGCCCAGATGCTCCGGGACTTGGCGGCAATGCACGCCGACCAGGCAGCGGCGAATCGGCGGCACCTGGAGGCGCTGCACCAACAGACGGAGAGGCAGACCCGCGTCTTGGAGCAGCTGTTGTCTCGACCGGGGGGATCGCCGGGCTCCTCCTCCTCCTCCTCCATCTCCGGGCTGTCTCTGCAAAGGATGACGGCGGAGGATGACCCGCAGTCGTTTTTGGACATGTTCCAGGCCACGGCGGTGGCGTGTGGATGGCCGCAGGCGGAGTGGGCGGTGCGGCTGCTTCCCCTACTGACGGGGGAGGCCCAGACGGCAGCGATCAGCCTGCCGGCGGCGGCCCGGAGGAATTTCGCTGATGTCAGGAAGGCGGTGCTGGACAGGACGGGCCTCTCGCCTGAGGACCACCGGCGCCGTTTCCGGGGCGCTCGGCTGGGGGCGGGCGACCGCTCGTTTGTGTTTGCCCAGCAGGTGAAGGACGCGGCAACCAGGTGGCTGCTGCCGGGGGAGACCGCGGAGGAGAGTCGGCTTCTGGAGAAGATTGTGGTGGAGCAGTTCATCGAGGGGTTGCCAGGGGAGACGAGCAACTGGGTGAGGTATCATCGCCCGGCCGATCTGAGGGCAGCAGTGACGCTGGCCGAGGATCACCTGGCGGTCCAGTCGGGAGGCCAAGGACGGGCACCTCCCGGAATGCGACCGACACCAGCGCCACGCAGGAAAACCCTGGCTGCGCTGACATCGGCGCCACGTTCACTGACGCCTCCGGTTCCGGTGCCCCGTACTAACCTCTCTTTTGCTTCTCTTCCACACCAGGCTCCGGCTGCTGCTGACGCTGTTTCCAAACGTCAGGACAGGAGTGCTGGCGGTGTGGGCAGCCTGGCCACTTCCGACGGGAGTGTCCGCTCATGGAGGTCGGCCAGGTGGTTCGGGTTGCCGGCACGCCAGCACCCTCTCCCGGTCCGGGAGGGACATACAGCGTTCCGGTAAGGATCCAGGGGGGTGTACATCGGGCTATGGTGGATTTGGGCTGTGGACAGTCCCTGATTCACCAAAACCTGGTTCGACCCGGGGCATTGGTGGAGGCATCCTGGGTGAGGATAAGGTGTGTACATGGGGATGTTCACAAATATCCTGTTGTGCCAGTGGAAGTTAGATTCAAGGGAAAAAAGCATATCATCAAGGCCGCGGTTAGCTCCCGCCTTACGCACCCCCTTATTTTGGGTACGGATTGGCCTGGGTTCCAGGGGGCAGTGGGGAAATGTGTGGGAGTGCGTTCACGAGCGGTAGGGACGTGTGATATGTGTGCTGTGCTCAGTGGTGATGCGAGGTTGTCCGACACTGCAGACGAGGAGGGGGATCCCGAGGGGCCTCGTCAGGAGGCTCCGCGGGTTCCTGTCATACACCCCATGGAAGATCTTCCTCTGGAACAGTCTCGGGATGACACACTGCGCTCAGCTTTCGACCAAGTGATAAAGATTGATGGTCAGTTGGTGCACCCGGGCACAGCACCTGCATATCCACACTTTTCATTAATCAGAGACAGATTATACAGAGTGACTCGTGACACTCAGACGCAGAATATAGCCACCCAATTGTTGGTGCCAAGGGGCCGCCGGGAAACAGTTTTCCAGGCGGCACATTTCAACCCAATGGCTGGTCACATGGGGTATGAAAAAACACTCGACCGGGTCATGGCCCGATTCTATTGGCCTGGCATTCGGGAAGATGTACGCCGGTGGTGTGCGTCTTGTCCTGAATGCCAGTTGGTTAACCAACCGGCCATCCCACGGCCGCCTTTGCACCCATTACCATTGATAGAGGTTCCATTTGAAAGAATTGGTATGGACCTCATCGGGCCATTTCACCGGAGCGCACGAGGATATCGGTTTGTGTTAGTCCTAGTGGATTACGCAACACGATATCCCGAAGCAGTGCCGTTGCGCACCATCTCTGCAAAGAGTGTTGCACAAGCACTGTTTCAGGTCATCTCCCGAGTTGGAATCCCCAAAGAGATTCTGACTGACCAGGGCACCTCGTTTATGTCACGAACACTTCGGGAACTTTACGAATTATTGGGCATCAAGTCTATTCGGACAAGTGTGTACCACCCACAGACCGATGGTCTGGTGGAGCGTCTGAATAAGACCTTGAAGAACATGATTCGTAAGTTCATTCACGAGGAGAGCAGCAATTGGGATAAATGGCTGGACCCTCTGTTGTTTGCAGTGCGGGAGGTGCCCCAGGCCTCCACGGGATTTTCTCCCTTTGAACTGCTGTTTGGCAGGAAGCCACGTGGGGTTTTGGACCTGGTTAAAGAAAACTGGGAGGAAGGTCCAAGCCCAAGTAAGAATGAAATACAGTACGTCCTGGACCTTAGAGCAAAACTCCAATCACTGGGACAGCTTTCACGTGAGAATTTGCTCAAGGCCCAGGAACGACAACAACGCCTGTACAACAGAGGGGCAAAGCTCAGACAATTTTCACCGGGAGAAAAAGTACTTGTATTACTTCCATCTTCTAGCTCGAAATTACTCGCCAAGTGGCAAGGGCCCTTCGTGGTCACACGACGAGTAGGGGAGGTGGATTATGAGGTGGCACGCTCTGACAGGGGAGAAGCAACACAGGTTTACCACCTCAACCTCCTAAAAGCATGGAGAGAGGCGGAGTCGGCTTCTTTGGTGACTGTAGTTGAAGAGAGAGACGAGTTAGGGCCTGAGGTTCCAAAGCCGGGCAATTCCACCTCACTCCCCGTTGAAAACCACCTCTCGCAGTCCCAAAAAGCCGACATTGCCATGTTGCAGGAGCGGTTTGCTGACGTGTTTTCCCCCCTGCCAGGGCGTACAGACCTCATACAGCACCACATCGAGACCCCCCGAGGCGTGAGGGTTTTTTCACGACCTTACAGACTGCCTGAACATAAGAGAAAATTAGTTCAGAAGGAATTGAAAGCAATGCTAGAGATGGGAGTGATAGAAGAGTCAAACAGTGCCTGGTGTAGCCCCATTGTTCTTGTCGTCAAGAAGGATGGGTCTATACGGTTCTGTGTGGACTACCGCAGGGTGAATGACGTGTCACGATTTGATGCCTATCCCATGCCAAGGGTCGACGAGCTCCTGGATCGGCTGGGCACTGCGCGTTTCTTCACCACACTGGATTTGACCAAGGGCTACTGGCAGATTCCCCTGTCACCGGAGTCCAAGGAAAAAACGGCCTTCTCCACTCCGTACGGTTTGTACCAATTCGTGACGCTTCCGTTCGGGTTGTTCGGAGCCCCAGCCACGTTCCAGCGTCTCATGGACAAGGTGCTGCGGCCGCACGCAGCATATGCGGCCGCCTACGTGGATGATGTTATCATCCATAGTAACAGCTGGGCGGCGCATGTGCGGCAGGTGGCCGCGGTGCTGGAGTCCTTGAGACAGGCGGGGCTGACGGCCAACCCGAAGAAGTGCGCGGTTGGACGGAGGGAGGTACGGTATCTGGGTCACCACTTGGGCGGCGGGCAGGTGCACCCACAGGTGGATAAGACAGCAGCGATCGCAGCCTGTCCGCAGCCCAAGTCCAAAAAAGAGGTACGGCGGTTCCTGGGGCTGGCAGGCTACTATCAGCGGTTCATACCTAAATTCTCGGACCTGGCCAGCCCCTTGACCGACCTGACCCGGAAGAGTGCCTCAGATCCGGTCCAGTGGACGGAGCAGTGCCAGCGGGCGTTTGAGAGAATAAAGCAGGCCCTCTGTGGGGAGCCACTCCTCTACACACCTAACTTCTCTCTCCCTTTTTTCCTGCAGACTGATGCGTCGAACAGAGGGCTGGGGGCCGTTTTGTCCCAGCAGGTGCAGGGCGTCGACCGCCCTGTAGTTTACATCAGCCGCAAGTTGTCTGAGAGGGAGGCTCGCTACAGCACGGTAGAGAAAGAGTGCCTGGCAATCAGGTGGGCGGTCGGGGCCCTGCGCTACTACCTCCTGGGACGCCCATTCACCCTCTGTTCGGACCACGCCCCTCTCCAATGGCTCCATCGCATGAAGGATACCAACGCCCGAATCACACGGTGGTATCTAGCTCTACAGCCTTTTAAGTTCACAGTGATTCATAGGCCGGGGGCGCAGATGGCCGTGGCTGACTTCCTCTCCCGCTCCTTGGAGCCGGTGGGGGGAGTTGGTTAGGCCGGATGGCTCCCCGGCCTAAGTCGGGCGGTGGGGATATGTGGCGATGGGCGTGGGAGAGCTCAGCTGCAGGAGAGAGAGGTGTGGAGGGGTGCGTGGAGGCAGCGTCAAGGTAATTGACACAGGTGGTGGTAATCGGCTGACCTGATTATCTCCGCAGTAGCAGCCGGAGCGGAGGATAAAAAGTCGGGCAGACAGAGATGAGAGGAGCAGCGGAGAGACAGTGGAAGCTGCGTGGACTGAGTGAAGTGACAGCGGAGGCTGCGTGGACTGAGTGACAGCGGAGGCTGCGTGGACTGAGTGACAGCGGAGGCTGCGTGGACTGAGTGACAGCGGAGGCTGCGTGGACTGAGTGACAGCGGAGGCTGCGTGGACTGGGTGACAGCGGAGGCTGCGTGGACTGGGTGACAGCGGAGGCTGCGTGGACTGGGTGACAGCGGAGGCTGCGTGGACTGGGTGACAGCGGAGGCTGCGTGGACTGGGTGACAGCGGAGGCTGCGTGGACTGGGTGACAGCGGAGGCTGCGTGGACTGGGTGACAGCGGAGGCTGCGTACCGGACTGTGGTATACATTGAATCGTGAAATAATAAACAATATTCCCTCGACAACCAAGGCGTGTGTGTGTATTGAGTGGACCCACGGACAGCGAACTTGTCACAACGTTAAACCTGCAACAATAAATCTAAAAACAGTCACTCAATTGAACATGAGACCTTCAGGCAGTTTATGTAGAGAGCTTAACTAATTTTGGCCTTGTGCTGCAGGCCCCTAGCCTAGCCCTGCTAGACCCATGTTCTGAAGGCACAAGGGTCTAGGACCGCTTGACAGGGAGGGAGGCGGGCTAAAAGGTTGTCTTTCAAATCACTCTGCAGCAATTGGGTAGGTATACAACCAATCAGCGCAACGAATAGGCTGACGTAGTTCCTCGAGCGCCGGCGGATTGTGGCTAAGTCCCATTAGCTTCCCAACCAGCGGAGCCAACTGGTATATTAAGGATTTGCCATATCCCGTCGGCATAAGTCCACATACGTCTTTCTTCTCAATGAAACACTTCAGTGCCGTCCTTTGTTTATCTTTCAAGTTGAATTTTAGCTTCAAATCTTTAAGGGCTGTGGCCAAAGCTGAGTCGAAAGATAACTGTTTATTGTGCGCCGGTTGTTTCTGTCAGAATCGTCGCGCCTCTGTCGTAAATTAGTTATGCCCGCCTTCTGACTCTACACTTCATGGTGATTGGTCCGGCCAGTTTTAGGAGCATCCAGCCTCGAGCCTTATGGAGGGTAACTAGACCCACCCTGGCAGAGAATTAAATTCGTTGCTGTGGGTTGTCTAGCGCGGCTAGGCTAGCAGGCTCCTGAAGTCACCTTAAATATTATTTTTCCATGTCAAAATAGTATTATATTAAATTGTAAATTCCAGACTTAAATGTCCAAGAAAAGGTTAACTAGAGCAGCAAGTCGATGCTTTATTTTAGGTACGCACCGTAGACTGATTGTTGTCAAAGGCATCCCAACATTTCACGTCTCATTACAGCAGGTAGTATAGTAACATAGTTGTATTTGACATTTTACTGGATCCCACAGTTCACTATCAACTTGTTTTTATTTTTTCATATGTTTCATCGGTTTTAAAATGCACAGAACAAAAAGTGGGCAAATTTGCAATTTAGATAAATTTGACAGCAAACGGCAAACTTCAAAGCAAGGGCTATTTTGTACGTTTTTGACATTCCTCACCAAGACGCATCTCGTGTTGGCTGTTGTTATAAAATGTGACTTATTTCACATTGATTCCATTACATTCTGCCAAGGTCAATCAGCTTGTGATGCTGCGTTACATTTCTGGTGGTAATTCTGTGTTTCTTGCTTCAACATTAAGGTTTCCGTGCCTTTGCCACGGCTAAAGACGGCTCCAAATGTCTGGCCATGGAGTACGGAGGAGAGCAATCCCTCAATGATGTGATAGAGAAGAGGAAGAAGGACAGTCTGAAGGCTTTCCCTGCCGCCAACATAGAGAAAGTGGCGCTGCATGTGGCCCGCAGCCTGCAGGTGATTCATCTACCTGCTGCCAACGCATAGATTACATTGAATTAACGTCACACGTGTCGCTCTATGTATTGAAATTGTTGCTCAGCTTAAATTCAACTTTTAGTTTTAACTTCTTGACTTACAGATCAACGTATTTTGGTTTTTTTCCCCAAAACATTTTCATCTTCTGTCAGCATCTGCCATCTTCAAATTTGATTTAACAACATCAACACAAACGACTGTTGACGGGTGGGAATGCTGTGTTTGTTTGTCTTTACAGTATCTGCACAATGAGAAGAAGCTGCTGCACGGCGACATGAAGTCATGCAATGTGGTCATCAAAGGCAACTTTGAGACGGTGAAAATCTGTGACATCGGTGTTTCTCTGCAGCTGGATGAGAACATGAGAGGTGAGCTTGGTTTTTCAGTAATGAAAAAAGCGCTTAGCTTTGAAGTGGATATGCTTTTATTTTAAAAGTGCATTATTGCATTTTCACAAATAGAATAAAATTTTCACAAATCAGAGACTATGTTTTTATGAATCTACAGGCTCTGTAGAATAATTCAGTCCAGATTTGAAGAGTCTACGTGTAGCGGTTCTCGACCTGGACCTGGTCTAATGTGGTCTATATGCTGAAAAAACAGTAAAATGTGCCTTTATTGCATTTTCACAAATAGAATAAAGTTTTCACAAATCAGAGACTATGTTTTTATGAATCTACAGGCTCTGTAGAATAATTCAGTCCAGATTTGAAGAGTCTACGTGTAGCGGTTCTCGACCTGGACCTGGTCTAATGTGGTCTATATGCTGAAAAAACAGTAAAATGTGCATTTATTGCATTTTCACAAATAGAATAAAGTTTTCACAAATCAGAGACTATGTTTTTATGAATCTACAGGCTCTGTAGAATAATTCAGTCCAGATTTGAAGAGTCTAAGTGTAGCGGTTCTCGACCTGGACCTGGTCGAATGTGGTCTATATGCTGAAAAAACAGTAAAATGTGCATTTATTGTATTTTCACAAATAGAATAAAGTTTTCACAAATCAGAGACTATGTTTTTATGAATCTACAGGCTCTGTAGAATAATTCAGTCTAAATTTGAAGAGTCTTACGTGTAGCGGTTCTCAAGCTGGACCTGGTCTAATGTGGTCTATATGCTGAAAAAACAGTAAAATGTGCATTTATTGCATTTTCACAAATAGAATAAAGTTTTCACAAATCAGAGACTATGTTTTTATGAATCTACAGGCTCTGTAGAATAATTCAGTCTAAATTTGAAGAGTCTAAGTGTAGCGGTTCTCAAGCTGGACCTGGTCTAATGTGGTCTATATGCTGAAAAAACAGTAAAATGTGCATTTATTGCATTTTCACAAATAGAATAAAGTTTTCACAAATCAGAGACTATGTTATTATGAATTCAGAGGCTCTGTAGAATAATTCAGTCCAGATTTGAAGAGTCTAAGTGTAGCGGTTCTCGAGCTGGACCTGGTCTAATGTGGTCTGGATGAGAAAAAAACTGTAAAATGTGCCTTTATTGCATTTTCACAAATAGAATAAAGTTTTCACAAATCAGAGACTATGTTTTTATGAATCTACAGGCTCTGTAGAATAATTCAGTCTAAATTTGAAGAGTCTTAGTGTAGCGGTTCTCAAGCTGGACCTGGTCTAATGTGGTCTATATGCTGAAAAAACAGTAAAATGTGCATTTATTGCATTTTCACAAATAGAATAAAGTTTTCACAAATCAGAGACTATGTTTTTATGAATTCAGAGGCTCTGTAGAATAATTCAGTCCAGATTTGAAGAGTCTAAGTGTAGCGGTTCTCGAGCTGGACCTGGTCTAATGTGGTCTGGATGAGAAAAAAACTGTAAAATGTGCCTTTATTGCATTTTCACAAATAGAATAAAGTTTTCACAAATCAGAGACTATGTTTTTATGAATCTACAGGCTCTGTAGAATAATTCAGTCTAAATTTGAAGAGTCTTAGTGTAGCGGTTCTCAAGCTGGACCTGGTCTAATGTGGTCTATATGCTGAAAAAACAGTAAAATGTGCATTTATTGCATTTTCACAAATAGAATAAAGTTTTCACAAATCAGAGACTATGTTTTTATGAATTCAGAGGCTCTGTAGAATAATTCAGTCTAATTTGAAGAGTCTAAGTGTAGCGGTTCTCGAGCTGGACCTGGTCTAATGTGGTCGATATGCTGAAAAAACAGTAAAATGTGCATTTATTGCATTTTCACAAATAGAATAAAGTTTTCACAAATCAGAGACTATGTTATTATGAATCTACAGGCTCTGTAGAATAATTCAGTCCAGATTTGAAGAGTCTAAGTGTAGCGGTTCTCGACCTGGACCTGGTCTAATGTGGTCTGGATGAGAAAAAAACAGTAAAATGTGCCTTTATTGCATTTTCACAAATAGAATAAAGTTTTCACAAATCAGAGACTATGTTTTTATGAATCTACAGGCTCTGTAGAATAATTCAGTCCAGATTTGAAGAGTCTACGTGTAGCGGTTCTCGACCTGGACCTGGTCTAATGTGGTCTATATGCTGAAAAAACAGTAAAATGTGCATTTATTGCATTTTCACAAATAGAATAAAGTTTTCACAAATCAGAGACTATGTTTTTATGAATTCAGAGGCTCTGTAGAATAATTCAGTCCAGATTTGAAAAGTCTAAGTGTAGCGGTTCTCGAGCTGGACCTGGTCTAATGTGGTCTGGATGAGAAAAAAACAGTAAAATGTGCCTTTATTGCATTTTCACAAATAGAGTAATGTTTTCACAAATCAGAGACTATGTTTTTATGAATCTACAGGCTCTGTAGAATAATTCAGTCCAGATTTGAAGAGTCTACGTGTAGCGGTTCTCGACCTGGACCTGGTCTAATGTGGTCTATATGCTGAAAAAACTGTAAAATGTGCCTTTATTGCATTTTCACAAATAGAATAAAGTTTTCACAAATCAGAGACTATGTTATTATGAATCTACAGGCTCTGTAGAATAATTCAGTCTAAATTTGAAGAGTCTAAGTGAAGCGGTTCTCAAGCTGGACCTGGTCTAATGTGGTCTGGATGAGAAAAAACTGTAAAATGTGCATTTATTGCATTTTCACAAATAGAATAAAGTTTTCACAAATCAGAGACTATGTTTTTATGAATCTACAGGCTCTGTAGAATAATTCAGTCTAAATTTGAAGAGTCTTAGTGTAGCGGTTCTCGACCTGGACCTGGTCTAATGTGGTCTATATGCTGAAAAAACAGTAAAATGTGCATTTATTGCATTTTCACAAATAGAATAAAGTTTTCACAAATCAGAGACTATGTTTTTATGAATTCAGAGGCTCTGTAGAATAATTCAGTCCAGATTTGAAGAGTCTAAGTGTAGCGGTTCTCGAGCTGGACCTGGTCTAATGTGGTCTGGATGAGAAAAAAACAGTAAAATGTGCCTTTATTGCATTTTCACAAATAGAATAAAGTTTTCACAAATCAGAGACTATGTTTTTATGAATCTACAGGCTCTGTAGAATAATTCAGTCTAAATTTGAAGAGTCTAAGTGTAGCGGTTCTCGAGCTGGACCTGGTCTAATGTGGTCTGGATGAGAAAAAACAGTAAAATGTGCATTTATTGCATTTTCACAAATAGAATAAAGTTTTCACAAATCAGAGACTATGTTTTTATGAATTCAGAGGCTCTGTAGAATAATTGAGTCCAGATTTGAAGAGTCTAAGTGTAGCGGTTCTCGAGCTGGACCTGGTCTAATGTGGTCTGGATGAGAAAAAAACTGTAAAATGTGCCTTTATTGCATTTTCACAAATAGAATAAAGTTTTCACAAATCAGAGACTATGTTTTTATGAATCTACAGGCTCTGTAGAATAATTCAGTCTAAATTTGAAGAGTCTAAGTGTAGCGGTTCTCGACCTGGACCTGGTCGAATGTGGTCTATATGCTGAAAAAACAGTAAAATGTGCCTTTGTTGCATTTTCACAAATAGAATAAAGTTTTCACAAATCAGAGACTATGTTTTTATGAATCTACAGGCTCTGTAGAATAATTCAGTCTAAATTTGAAGAGTCTAAGTGTAGCGGTTCTCAAGCTGGACCTGGTCTAATGTGGTCTATATGCTGAAAAAACAGTAAAATGTGCATTTATTGCATTTTCACAAATAGAATAAAGTTTTCACAAATCAGAGACTATGTTTTTATGAATTCAGAGGCTCTGTAGAATAATTCAGTCCAGATTTGAAGAGTCTAAGTGTAGCGGTTCTCGAGCTGGACCTGGTCTAATGTGGTCTGGATGAGAAAAAAACTGTAAAATGTGCCTTTATTGCATTTTCACAAATAGAATAAAGTTTTCACAAATCAGAGACTATGTTTTTATGAATCTACAGGCTCTGTAGAATAATTCAGTCTAAATTTGAAGAGTCTTAGTGTAGCGGTTCTCAAGCTGGACCTGGTCTAATGTGATCTATATGCTGAAAAAACAGTAAAATGTGCATTTATTGCATTTTCACAAATAGAATAAAGTTTTCACAAATCAGAGACTATGTTTTTATGAATTCAGAGGCTCTGTAGAATAATTCAGTCCAGATTTGAAGAGTCTAAGTGTAGCGGTTCTCGAGCTGGACCTGGTCTAATGTGGTCTGGATGAGAAAAAAACAGTAAAATGTGCCTTTATTGCATTTTCACAAATAGAATAAAGTTTTCACAAATCAGAGACTATGTTTTTATGAATCTACAGGCTCTGTAGAATAATTCAGTCCAGATTTGAAGAGTCTACGTGTAGCGGTTCTCGACCTGGACCTGGTCTAATGTGGTCTGGATGAGAAAAAAACTGTAAAATGTGCCTTTATTGCATTTTCACAAATAGAATAAAGTTTTCACAAATCAGAGACTATGTTTTTATGAATTTTCAGGCTCTGTAGAATAGTTGAGTACAGATGTGAGGAGTGTAGGTACAGTGGTTTTCAATCTGGACCTGGTCTAATAAGGACTGGTTATAAAGCAAAAACGGTGAAATATCCCCTTAAACGTTTTCACAAATAAAATACAAATTTTACAAATACAATAGCTCTTGTCAGGCATAGTTAATGTCTTACCCAAATGTCTAAAATGTTTACACATCAAGAAGTGTCGAAAAAAACAGATAATCAGTGGATAAACTGTCGCACCGCACGTTCATTTCATTTCCCCTTAACTTTTCCCTTAAGTGCCGAATCGGAAGCTAACTTCAGCGTCGTGGGTTGGGGCAGTTCTGCAGTCACGCTGCTGCCATATTATGGAAGGTATGTTGATTTGAATAAAACTTAATTTGATTCATGTATATACGATGTGGCTGTGCAAACAGAGGTTGTTATTGTCATTTCTGAAACAGCTCCTGCAGTTTACTGTGTTATTAGCCCTGTCACAAGCTAATGCTAATTCCCTGGAGCAACAAAAAACTGATTCTGACCAAACCGCAGTCATAACAACGTCTCAAAATAGCAGAGAGTATCTTTTTACCTCACTGATGGCATGGCTAGGTCTTTAGTGGAAACTGAACTTTGGTAGAATCGCTGCAGCTGCGCTGACAGTGACCGATGCAAGCTGTTTGTTTACATAGCCATGAGCTGGACCGCAGCATTCAGATCTAACCTTTCCGTGCTCTAAACAATTCTGAGAGAGAGAAAGCTTCATCTTTCCCCAGTTGTTGTGGCACCCGCGGACAGCGTAATTGATGCCAAACATGTTAAAATCGCTTAAAAGAACAGTTAAAAGTAGCTACAGTAGCGAGAGGACTCGATGTTATAGTGCAAAGACGGTCAATCGGAAGTCGCTCTCAAAAATGGCGCTGCCCTGCCTCACTTCCTGAATAAGGTGAATACACAACCTGGTCTCACGGGGATTCGTGAAACTGTCACGTAAGTTTTAGTTTCGGTTTCGTGCGCACCAACACGAATACAGGCACTCTCGGCCCCACGGCTCGTCAGCGCCAATAGGCAGTAGCGGTCGATGCGGCGTCTACTCTTTATTATGTCTATGGAGGAGAGTCTCCTCAAGGACTGATCACAGCAGCAGAACCCTGAACCACAAGTTAGGGATGAGACAGATGAAGATGAGTCGGTTGTTAGTTTTGATAATTTGCTCGCCCTCAGTCACAGGATGTACATACATACATGCTGATGTTGTAAAGAGTAGTGTTGGAGATTTGCCCTTTAACTGATGTTCTGTGAAATCTAAGTTGCGATGGAACTGTTTCCTTGCAGAGGAAAAAAAGACGATAGCGTTATTAGAAACTGCAACACTTCTTATTTTATTTTTATTTTTTTCTTTAAAATGAAATATTTATATTTTTTCTTTTAATTAATTTTAAGATTTGAATATCTGAACACTTATTTGAACAGAACAGATTCTGATATTGCTGACAAGTATGTGTTGTAAAGAATAATGTTGGAGATGTGCACTTATGTTGAAATAAATCCACATTGTGAAGCAACCCTTACTTGCACTGAATTGGAAGTATTTTAGAAAAATACACTGACTTACAGGGCTTTACAGAAAAGTGTGCTATTGTAGACTTGACATGTAGTTACATGATTTTAATATTAATAGGTCGTGATCTAAAGTGGACCTGAAACTCCAGGGCTGAGCATGAATCCCACTCTGGCCCTGATATTCATTCTCTGTTCCACAATGATTCTGGGTTTATAGGGTTTATTTATTTGTATTTAATCTTCTGTGGATGAATCCCGAGATCCATCAGAGCTGCCAGGAGAATTTCATTAAGGTAAGCGGCCATTACGCACAAAATTACGGAGCACTGCTTGAACTGTGTTATTAGAAGGACTATAAGATGATTTTAGTGCAATAAGGATCTTGTTCTCACTAAGATGCTTCAATCAGAGGCGGATCTTGTCAGAAAAGGTTCAGGTAGCTTTGAGGCTCCACACATCTCTGACAGGCGATGGAAACTCGTGCGCATACGTGGAAAAGCGAAACAGAAATGGACAACATGGACGATTGTTTTAGCTGCAGATCAGAACTGGTCAAGCACAGTGCATCTTTTAAATCATGGCAACAGAAGGTGACGCGCACCTACAAAAGGCCTGTTGACGTTCGAACTTTCCATTTTGCATTTGGACTGTCAACATGAAGGTAAGAAAATTATTTTCATGCTTTTCTCATCAGCTGATCTTCTCTGAACACTGTGTTTTGCTGTATAACCGTACAGGAGAATGTGTAGATAAAACTGTTATTTTGTTACCTCCGCCAGGAGGTTATGTAATCATCGGAGTTTGTCTGTTTGTCTGATAATTAACAGCATAACTCAAAAAGTCATGGAGGGATTTTCACCAGATTTTTACAGAATGCCCGGAAGGCCAAAAGTAACAATCGATTAGTTTTTGGAGGTGATCCGGATCACCGTCTGTACAATTTTGAGAGATGGCATCTCTCAAAATTGTACAGTCCTTCAAAAAAAATCCTGGATCCAGACGGTGATCCGGATCACCTCCAAAAACTAATCGATTGTTACTTTTGCTCTTCCGGGCATTCTGTAAAAAATTGGTGAAAATCCGTCCATGACTTTTCGAGTTATGTTAACAGACAACCAGACAGACAGACAAACAGACAAACAGATGGCCTGGCGAAGGTCTGCGCTCTCCGAGTGCGTTTCTAGTTTAACATGGAAAGTTCGGTGGAAAATGGCTGCTGGTCCATTTCTCATAAAATGTTCCAAATATGATCAGTTGTGTGTGAAGCATTGAAGGTCCTCGGAGCCTCTTTTTAAGGTTTCCGATCAAACGTTCAGTTTATCATGATGTGGATATTGATTTAAATGTGCCGAGACCAGTAAAATGAATAATTTACATGTTCACTATGAAAAACGTCAAAAATCTGCATTTTATAAATTGATATTTGTTATTTCACAATGTGGCTGCACATTGGAGTAGTGGTTGGCACTTTCGCCTTGCAGCAAGAAGATACCCGGTTCTGTATAATTTGGTTTCAGAAATTAAAAAGCAATATGGCGACTGGCCCATATTTCATAAAACACTAAGAAATGTGTATCTTTGGTAACCATGACGATGGAAGTATTTGAAGAAGCGTCGCGAGGGGAAACGTCCCGACGTCAGAACGTGCA
This sequence comes from Acanthochromis polyacanthus, assembly GCF_021347895.1. Classification (NCBI taxonomy): domain Eukaryota; kingdom Metazoa; phylum Chordata; class Actinopteri; family Pomacentridae; genus Acanthochromis; species Acanthochromis polyacanthus. Next base: position 320,771 of record NC_067123.1, read on the forward strand.
CGTGTAATATCCACATCAAAAATATGTATTTTTATAAACACTAATCATTGTTATTATTATTTCACAACAATTGGCACTAAATGTATGTTATTTTCACTGTATTTAAATCGGCAAAATATAGTTAATTTACAAATATTTGCTGTTAGCTACAAGAAAAAAATGTGTACATTGGGGATGGAAATCAAATAGTAAATGCTAATGGTAGTTTGCATGTTCTCCCTGTGCATGCGTGGGTTTTCTCCGGGCACTCCGGCTTCCTCCCACAGTCCAAAATATGCTGAGGTTACTTAAAAATTCTCTATACACCGCTTTATCCTCACTCGGGTCGCGGGGGGTGCTGGAGCCGATCTCAGCTGACTCGAGGGAAGGCAGGGGACACCCTGGACAGGTCGCCAGTCTGTCGCAGGGCTACATATACAGACAAACAATATGAAATGAGTAGTACTGGGGCTGCACAAGGAACAATGGCTCCATTCATTCTGTGTACATCTGACTTCAAATACAGCACTGAGTCCTGCCACATTCAGAAATACTCTGATGACACTGGCAATTTAGAGTAATCAATTAACCTCAGCATATTTTTGGACTGTGGGAGGAAGCCAGAGTTGATTATTATTTCGGTTATTTTAATATAATTTTTATTTAAATACATCACAGATATTTCCTGTGGTTTCCATTATTTTTTAACCCATATTCACATTATTGTTAAAAATAGTGGAATAGTGTATTGTCCAAGTGAAAAAGAACAGCAAATATCTGTATTTATTTTGTCAAACATTATTATTATTATTATTATTATTATGTAGTAGTAGTAGTAGTAGTAGTAGTATTTCAGAAAATATAATCTGTAATACAATAATTATTATTTTGGTTCTACTTTAATATTATTATAATTTAAATACTTTACAGATATTTTAATCTATATTCACAGTTGTTTACTGTATTATTATTGTTAAAAGATCATTTTTGTAAAACAGATTTAGTGTTTTGCATTTTGATGCATGGTATTTATGGAATTTGGAGTTAAAATAAGTGAAATGATGGAGAAGTAAAACGAGGAGCATTCATGAGAGCTGGTTTGTGACGTTGCAGAGCTGTGTGAGTTTTTAGTCTCTGCTGACTAAAGATAAACAAAGTGAGGATTTTAGTTGAGAAGTTTTCTTTCTGGATTAGTCTCTGAGCAGAAATGTGAAGCATCTTCCTGAAACCCTGAAGCTGGAGTCGATCAGAGACTCGGGGTGCAGCAACATGTTCTCCTCTGAGTTCCTCTGAGGTTCTCCTGAGCGTCCCTCTTTGAGCAGCTTCACCTCTTTGCTCCAGTTTCCTGAGTCTGTGTTGAAATGTTGTTTTTGTTTCTGTTTCCAGCGGACGTCGGACCCCAGCGACTCTCCAAGGTACAGCACACCCTCACCTCCACCATGCGCTCCCTCCTCCTCCCCCCTCCCTCCAAGCGTCCTCGCTTGTCTCCCTCCCCTCTCCTCTCTCCTCTTCCTCCCCCTCTTCCTCCTCCCCCCTCCCTCCAAGCGTCCTCGCTTGTCTCCCCCCCCTCTCCTCTCTCCTCTCCTCCCCCTCTTCCTCCTCCCCCCCTCCCTCCAAGCGTCCTCGCTTGCTCCCCCCCCCTCTCCTCTCTCCTCTTCCTCCCCCTCTTACTCCTCCCCCCCTCCTCCAAGCGTCCATCGCTTGTCTCCCCCCCTCTCCTCTCTCCTCTTCCTCCCCTCTTCCTCCTCCCCCCTCCTCCTCAGCGTCCTCGGCTTGTTCTCCCTCCCCTCTCCTCTTCTCCCCTCTCCCCTTTCCTCCCCCTCTTCTCCTCCTCCCCCCCCTCCCCTTCCAAGCGTCCTCGCTGTGTCCTCCCTCCCCATCTTCCTCTCTCCTCTTCCTCCCCCTCTTCCTCCTCCCCCTCCCTCCAAGCGTCTCGCTTGTCTCCCCCCTCTCCTCTCTCCTCTTCCTCCCCCTCTTCCTCCTCCCCCCTCCCTCCAAGCGTCCTCGCTGTCTCCCCCCCCTCTCCTCTCTCCTCTTCCTCCCCTCTTCCTCCTCCCCCCCTCCCCTCCAAGCGTCCTCGCTTGTCTCCCCCCCCTCTCCTCTCTCCTCTTCCTCCCCTCTTCTCCTCCCCCCCTCCCTCCAAGCAGTCCTCGCTTGTCTCCCCCCCCTCCTCTCTCCTCTTCCTCCCCTCTTCCTCCTCCCCTCCCTCCAAGCGTCCTCGCTTGTCTACCGCTCCTCCCTCTCTCTCTCCCTCTTCTCCCTCCAAGCTCCTCTCCCCTCCCCCTGTCTCGCTTGCCCCCCCCCCTTCTTCCCTCTTCCTCCTCCCTCTTCTCCTCCCCTCCCTCCAAGCGTCCTCGCTTGTCTCCCCCCCTCTCCTCTCTCCTCTTCCTCCCTCTTCCTCCTCCCCCCTCCCTCCAAGCGTCCTCGCTTGTCTCCCCCCCTTCTCCTCTCTCCTCTTCCTCCCCTCTTCCTCCTCCCCCCTCCCTCCAAGCGTCCTCGCTTGTCTCCCCCCTTCTCCTCTCTCCTCTTCCTCCCCCTCTTCCTCCTCCCCCCTCCCTCCAAGCGTCCTCGCTTGTCTCCCCCCCTCTCTCTCCTCTTCTCCCCTCTTCCTCCTCCCTCCCTCCAAGCGTCCTCGCTTGTCTCCCCACCTCTCCCCCACAAAAAACTCGTCTTTTTCTCAAAAAACAAAACAAAACCTCTTCTTTTTCTCAAAAAAATAAAAAAAACTTTTTCTCAAAAAAACTCTTCTTTTTCTCAAAAAAGAAAAAAAATTCTCAAAAAACTTCTTTTTCTTAAAAAAAGAAAAAAAAACTCTTGTTTTTCTAAAAAAAAAAAAAGCTCTTCTTTTTCTCAAAAAACCCCCCCAAAAACTCTTCTTTTTCTAAAAAAACAAAACAAAAAAAACTCTTCTTTTTCTCCCTTCCCCCCTCTCTCCTATCTACTCCCCCTCCTCCCCCTCTCACCCTTCTTTTCTCCCCTCCCTTGGAGTTGCAGGATATCGGAGGACTCTTCTTCCCCTCCAAGTTTTTCTGTTGAGGGACCTCCTGACAAACATACAGAATGCTAACAAACATGCAGGAGGTCCTCTCTTAGCATTTTTTTCTAACCACTGTGTGAGTTTCTCTCCTCAGATGCCTCCTGCCTTACCTAAGAGGGCTGCTGGACTTCCTGCCAGCCAACCTCCAGGTAAGAAGGTTCACAAACCTTTCATTTCATTAAATTTACCCCGTTTTGTTTTAAACATTTTAGCTACGTGTGATTTTCTGGATGTGATCTGGTCAATTTTTATTTGAATGAACTCTCTTGTGATTATGTCTGATCAGATCTATTCCAACTTTATTTGGATGAATTTTCTTCGACTGTATTTTGTGTGATTCTGTCTGAGCTCGGTTCTTGTCGGTGGGACTCCTGTCAGGGTGCCCGTCAGAGGTGTGGGCGATCTGGGGGGCATTGTGGGAAACCTCCTGTGGTGCCCCCCCTCACAGTGAAGCTCCGCTCTGTCAGAAGGTGAACAGGATGCAGACGGCATGTCACAGAGAAGCAACATGTGCGTCTGTATCCCACCCTGGACCCACAGTGGAGTCCACAGTGACAAGATCACAGTTCAGGAGAGTCACACTGGGATTAAAAGGGGTGGTTAAATGTGTTATTTAAGATAGTAAGTGTAGTGTGAGGGTGAAAGTCTCGCTGCCAGAGGGAAGTTTCCAGGAGAGGTACGTAAGGATCCCTGTGAATGCTGCTGCATGAAACGGTGAGTTTTGGATTTTGACTTTGCATTCATATATCTAATATTTTTGAAATCTCAACAATAACACACGTCGACAAGATTCTGCCGCGTTTTTCTTTTTGATTTCTTTCAGACTGATGATCTCGGGACCCAAGACCAAGACAAGGACGACCCCAAAGACGATTTGAAGACGAGTGACCGAGCCCCAACAGAGATGAAGCCAGAGACGACGACCGCCCTGTGAGGAGAAGAAACTTTATTGAGATTTTACCGGATGCACTGGTAATTTAAATGTGAAAAGAAAGAATGAGCCAACAGACACTGCAGGGATTTAGTATGTAGCACATCACAGTCTGACAAAATGTAGTGATGTCAGAATCAATTGAAAAATACATCTGTATCTCTCTCTCTTTTTTTTTAAAGAATTGGTGCTTCAACGACATCAAGCAGATTCAGACAGGATGGACCAGAGATGACGGGAGGCAGATCCAGGACTAGTGCATGACTCGTGAGACCATGCAATTAACACAAGGTAAGTTTATCAAATAGACTGGCTAATTAGAAACTTAATGTTAATATGAGTATGTGAAGTCATTTAGCTCAGATGTAATTATTTATCTGAGTCCATTAAAGTTTTCTCTCTTTTTGCTGTCTTTAGAGCCATCTCTCCAAGACCCCCGATCTTATGAAAGATCAGATCAATAACCAAATGAAAAGGTGACTTTGAACACTAAAATGCACCATCTCTGCAGTTCACCTTTGTAATGTCTCTAAGTTCTGTTAGTTGTTCATCTCCCACCTGCCTCTCCCTCAGAATTTCTATCTGAATTTTCAGAGTTCTTCACTAATTTAGTCTTAGTACAGACAGAGTCATTATAACAGGTGACTTAAATATCCATGCAGATGCTGTGAATGACAGCTTTAACTGCATTTAGCTCATTGTTACACTCAGTTTTTTCTCAAAATGTTCATTTTCCAACCCAGGCTGCTGGAGGATTTCACATGATGTATTCCTCTCTCCTCTCTCCTCTCCTCTTTATGTCTTCAAACAGTTAGACGCCACCTTTGTATGTCACTGACTTTGTGTTTTGTCCTCTGCAGGTTTCTCTGGATCTGGAGCTGCATGTTTCTGATCTGCTGTTGTCGGCCTCAGCGACCTCCAAAGTCTTCATGTTCTCTCCTTCCTCTCTACCCTCAACCCAACCAGAAGGTTTTTAAAACTTCCCAACAACAGGAAGTTTTTTTCCTTCACACTGGGACCACATGGTTGATCTGATCAACTGCAAAAAGAGAGATCCTCAAATAAAAAACAAAGGAACACAACAGAACTCTGTTTGTTTTAAAGTGTAACATAATGCACCCTTCCTTTTATACTTATTTTTGGAGAGCATGTGTTATGGTTCTCAAACTAAATTAGTTTAAAAAATGTGCTTTCAAACCACTGGTTTCTCACAAACACCTGGACTCCATCTTAAAACTGCACAGTATTTGAACATACTGCTGGTTGAGTGTTTACTTGGAGTAAATACACTAACATTAACAGATTGTATCTGAAATTCAGTCATAATGTGCACCAACTAGTGTCTGTTGCGGTTGACAATAAAGTAGCTATTCTGTTCTATTCTGATTAATCCCTGCTCATGCTGCATCCTTGTCCTAGATTACAGGATGCATTCAGTCCCTGGATGTGTTCCAGGCAGAAAAGTTAGATTTGGTTACAATAGGAGGAGCAGTTTAAGTGTTTCGGTCTTGTAGATTGTTTCAGAATGAAAAGTGCAGATTTGAATTCCTCAGTGTGTGTGTGGTCAGTCATTAGAGATGCTCCAACCTGAGCTGTGCAACATAACCAACTATTATGCATTGTTGCCTGTTTTGGTTCTCCCTTGTGTCGTATGCTGTTCACTGCAATTCAACAGTTTCATTTATCAGACGCTTTTATCCAAAGCAGCGCATCTGAAGTAGATACAACACACAGTCGATGAACCTGAACACATCGTCAGTGATGCTTCCTGGACTATTTCGGCTCTTTCAACATCACACTCCATCACCCAGGACACCCAGGCAGAGTAGATCAGGTTGTGTCTAGGGGTCGCAGCGCCCCCAACAGGTAACTAGTATATAACACATTGACTTAAAGGGGAACTTCGTTTTTTTCAACCTGGGGTCTGTTTTCATATATCATTTCATACATGTGAGTGATGGAGAAATGAATTTTCGACACAGCTCCAGTATTTAGCCAGGAAGGCAGCTTAGCAGCTCAGTTAGCAAAAAGTATGGGGCAACTTGCCCCCCCCGCATCAAAGTCCGCCCTAACGTGCTTTTTTCCCCACACTGACCGGCTCGGATAGTCTCAATGAGTGTCCCACAACATACTAGAGATGAGAAGTGAACGAAAACCTCAACATTACCTGGCGATCGCTCTTTGTTGTGGTCTGTATCCAAATCTCAGGACGCCAGAAAGCAAATCTCATTAAAGTTTCCCTTTAATGTCTGCCAAAGTCCAGATACTAATGTGCCTCAAATCTGACACGTGTTAGATTCATGTTTGAAACAATAATGCTCAGTTTGCACTGAATGTAATTCTGGGATTTTGCAGAAACATTCTTACACCTCATTCAGTCCTGTTTTCTGCCCACACCTGCTGGTTATCAGACTATTTCCTCTGACTTTAATAAACACCTGCAGCATCACACGTAGCAGCAAAAACCATCAGTTCTCTATGTGCATTTACACACGTGTCTAGGCAATGGTGACTTCTTTAGTGAAAGTGAGATGGAAGCTTCATGAAGCAGTGAACCACTTTGACAGAAGAGTGACATCTGCTGGCTCTGTGTCAGAACAGCATCTAAGTGGAAAAAACTTCTCCACAGTCAGAGGTGTTTGAAAGATCGAAACAGAATGAACAAGAGTGGCGCGAAGAAAGCAAGAATTAAAAAGAGGAACGCTCTGGAAACACATGCAGCCAAATGTGCTGTCACTGTGGACTTTTTCACTAAAACGAGCTCGTGGTTTGAAACGACAAATGAGGACAATGAAACGGTACAACAAGATGTTGAGCTTTGCTTTCAAACCACCGTTCAAATTAATTATGAAGTCAGTGAATTGTGTTGCCTTGTGGCATATCTCATAATATTATATCATTTAAATAAAAATATGATGCCAGGCCACATAACTGGGAAACTTTGTCTTGTAGCCCCTCAGAGTAAAGAAATCCAGCACCAAGCAGCAGCCATGAGTCCAGAATGGTTCATTGAATCAAGATGAATGATATGAATATCCCTCCATTCTCTATACACCGCTTTATCCTCACTAGGGTCGCGGGGGGTGCTGGAGCCTATCCCAGCTGACTCGGGCGAAGGCAGAGGACACCCTGGACAGGTCGCCAGTCTGTCGCAGGGCTACATATACAGACGAACAATTTAGAGTAATCAATTAACCTCAGCATATTTTTGGACTGTGGGAGGAAGCTGGAGTACCTGGAGAAAACCCACGCATGCACAGGGAGAACATGGAAACTCCATGTAGAGAGATCCCAGGCCCACCCCGGGATTCAAACTGGGATCTTCTTGCTGCAAGGCAAAAGTGCTAACCACTACTCCACTGTGCAGCCCTGATATGAATATGCATTTTTAAAATGTGATTTATTGTCAGAAGCAGAGCCAGGGGAATCAAAATAGCAGTTTCTCACTTCTTTGAACAAGTTGTAAATGCTTTGGTACATCCATGCAAATGATTATGTACAATTCTCTGCTGTTTCGTACATGATCAGTTGCTTATGTCATGTTGATCAAAATGTACAATAGGTCTCTGTTGAATAATCTCAATCTCCACAACATTTGGGCATTAATTCATCGCATAAGTCTTAACATGTAAAATGATTTAACAAGTTGTCATAATAGGGCCGCACAGTAGAGTAGTGGTTAGCACTTTTACCTTGCAGCAAGAAGATCTCTGGTTCAAATCCTGGGGTGGGCCTGGGATCTTTCTGCATGGAGTTTGCATGTTCTCCCTGTGCATGTGTGGGTTTTCTCTGGGCACTCCGGCTTCCTCCCACAGTCCATAAATATGCTGAGGTTAATTGGTTATTCTAAATTGCCTGTAGGTGTGAGCGTGATTGTAGCCCTGCAACAGATTGGCTCCAGCAACCCCAGTGAGGACAAAGTGGTATATAGATAATGGATGGATGGAAGTTGTCATAATATGTCAGTGATATTTCTATACATTTTCATTCGATGTTTTTTTTTCTAAATCTGTCCTGAATTTGTAAATTGTTCCAAGGTAAATCTTGAATTTCTCCATGAGGAAATGTGTGAAGAATTCGGATTTTCTAAAATCTCTCAAAGACGCAAGAGAAGATATTTGTGATGTGGATGAGTATTTGTGTCCCAACAGACAGGAACGTTAGGAGATGTAAGAAGACAGCATTGTAATTCCTACAACACTGCATGTACAGTTTTCCCTGAAGATTGTCCTATATTCATATTTCTACATTTGTTTTTCTTTTTGCTATGCAGGGCTGTATTCCTTTCTGTATCACAATAACGTGGTCTGTCAACAAAATATAATACAAACAGTAAAAGCCTAAATGTGAATCTTGTCCAGTCTCTTGCAATCAATCTCCCACATACACTAAGGTGTAACTTACAATTTACAATAACTGGCATCAAAACTTTACCCATAGTTTATATCAGAACATCCCTCCACAGTACACTGTTACAATGACAACATGACTAAGCAATTTGACTGTTTTATCCACACACAATGACTTGTCATTCTGATGACACTGACATGTTCATTGACACAGATATTTACTCTTGAGAGATGAACTAAGGATTTTGAGCAAGAGACTGGCTTTTGCAGTTAATCCACGGTGTTTTGCTATTTGTACGAATTGTTTTGAGAAATACACTCACTGTTTTGCTAATGTCGATGATGATTCGAGAAATGTAGGCTATCAAAGCGATTGAGAAAAACTGTAAATAACGCAAACGACTTGCGCTCTGTTTGTCCCTCCGCGGCCCCCGTACCGACTGAGCTGGTTGTCATTTTGAATGTTCGGCGCCGTTTAGCTGCAGCGGTTTTGTTGTTACAGAGGAGAGAAGTTCAGGTAATGTTACTTCTGTTGGGTGAATGACTAAGTCTCATATCTTAAAGCAATGCGAAACACTTTCAACTGGACTGGCGCCACAATAATCTCAGTAACTCACCGAAAGAAGCTAACTTTACAGTTATTGTATTGATGCTAGTTTGGTTTTTGCCGTTAAGACTGTTGGCTAAACGTTCATTACATCATGTAAAATAGTTCACTAATAAATTTTCTAAAAGTTAATTCTGCTTTGCTCTAATTGGTACCAACTTTGAAGCTGCCAAACATTGACATAATACTTCACGTTTAGTCATGTTGCACACCACTTACTCCTATAAGACATAATGCTTTAAGTCATACTGTAGTAGAAGCTCGTTAGGCTCTTTTTTAATTTGTCAAGTCAACAGTACTAATCAGTAAGGACAAATGTTTTTCTACAGTAGGCATATTGACATCTGTTCTTCTTTGACAGAATGACCTCCACTATCGCATCCAGCGTCGAAGACTCATTTAAAACCCCGAAAACTGTAAGACCGAGGAGCCGAAACAGCGGCGGTACCCCCATCACCATCCCTGCCTCACCTTTCATGAAGAAGCTGGGATGTGGGACTGGAGTCAATGTTTACCTCCTGAACAGGTTAGTCACAGTCAGTCAGTTATCGGTGAAATATTTTTAGACTTAGCCTTCATCGCATTTTTCTACGTCCTCCGCTTCAACTTCAGCTTTATTGTCATTCAGCAGAACACAGTTAAAGGAAATGACGTTTCTCACATTCATTCACAGTGCAGAGATAAAAGTAATTCTATGAAAAGTTAAGAATAAATATGAAGTAAAATAAATGTAAGATAAATGTAAAAAAGAAAAAAACCTAAACTAAATAAAAAACACAAGCATACATCAGGTCTGTGTGTGTTGGTTACACACTGGTATGTCAGATTCATTCATGCTTTTTTCATTGGTAAATGTACATAACAGGCCTAATCGAGCCTGAAATGTCTAACAGCACAGATCAGCCTTCAAAAAGGTTACAATTTTGTGTTTCATACAAAAAATATAGTGGGAATGTGATGGCAGATTTTTATTTTTTCTAAATTGGAGGAAAAAGACTCAACTGTAGAATGTTAACTATGCCAGTGAAGATCATCAGCATTAATGTAGTTAATGGATTAATGAGTTAGTCAGAAACATACAGGGAAACAAAACACAAAATAAAGGCTAAACAAGGCTGGCTTTATTGGGTGTCGTTTTCTCATTGTAAAGTGAATGTCCTTTGCCTTTGGGCTGGTATTAGATACACACGTGGACAAAATTGTTGGTACCCCTCAGTTAAAGAAGGAAAAACCCACAATTCTCACTGAAATCACTTGAAACTCACAAAAGTAACAATAAATAAAAATTTATTGAAAATTAAATAATCAAAATCAGCCATCACTTTTGAATTGCTGATTAACAGTCGGGAGGCCAAGGACGGGCACCTCCCGGAATGCGACCGACACCAGCGCCACGCAGGAAAACCCTGGCTGCGCTGACATCGGCGCCACGTTCACTGACGCCTCCGGTTCCGGTGCCCCGTACTAACCTCTCTTTTGCTTCTCTTCCACACCAGGCTCCGGCTGCTGCTGACGCTGTTTCCAACCCACCGGGGGCTCCTCAAACGTCAGGACAGGAGTGCTGGCGGTGTGGGCAGCCTGGCCACTTCCGACGGGAGTGTCCGCTCATGGAGGTCGGCCAGGTGGTTCGGGTTGCCGGCACGCCAGCACCCTCTCCCGGTCCGGGAGGGACATACAGCGTTCCGGTAAGGATCCAGGGGGGTGTACATCGGGCTATGGTGGATTTGGGCTGTGGACAGTCCCTGATTCACCAAAACCTGGTTCGACCCGGGGCATTGGTGGAGGCATCCTGGGTGAGGATAAGGTGTGTACATGGGGATGTTCACAAATATCCTGTTGTGCCAGTGGAAGTTAGATTCAAGGGAAAAAAGCATATCATCAAGGCCGCGGTTAGCTCCCGCCTTACGCACCCCCTTATTTTGGGTACGGATTGGCCTGGGTTCCAGGGGGCAGTGGGGAAATGTGTGGGAGTGCGTTCACGAGCGGTAGGGACGTGTGATATGTGTGCTGTGCTCAGTGGTGATGCGAGGTTGTCCGACACTGCAGACGAGGAGGGGGATCCCGAGGGGCCTCGTCAGGAGGCTCCGCGGGTTCCTGTCATACACCCCATGGAAGATCTTCCTCTGGAACAGTCTCGGGATGACACACTGCGCTCAGCTTTCGACCAAGTGATAAAGATTGATGGTCAGTTGGTGCACCCGGGCACAGCACCTGCATATCCACACTTTTCATTAATCAGAGACAGATTATACAGAGTGACTCGTGACACTCAGACGCAGAATATAGCCACCCAATTGTTGGTGCCAAGGGGCCGCCGGGAAACAGTTTTCCAGGCGGCACATTTCAACCCAATGGCTGGTCACATGGGGTATGAAAAAACACTCGACCGGGTCATGGCCCGATTCTATTGGCCTGGCATTCGGGAAGATGTACGCCGGTGGTGTGCGTCTTGTCCTGAATGCCAGTTGGTTAACCAACCGGCCATCCCACGGCCGCCTTTGCACCCATTACCATTGATAGAGGTTCCATTTGAAAGAATTGGTATGGACCTCATCGGGCCATTTCACCGGAGCGCACGAGGATATCGGTTTGTGTTAGTCCTAGTGGATTACGCAACACGATATCCCGAAGCAGTGCCGTTGCGCACCATCTCTGCAAAGAGTGTTGCACAAGCACTGTTTCAGGTCATCTCCCGAGTTGGAATCCCCAAAGAGATTCTGACTGACCAGGGCACCTCGTTTATGTCACGAACACTTCGGGAACTTTACGAATTATTGGGCATCAAGTCTATTCGGACAAGTGTGTACCACCCACAGACCGATGGTCTGGTGGAGCGTCTGAATAAGACCTTGAAGAACATGATTCGTAAGTTCATTCACGAGGAGAACAGCAATTGGGATAAATGGCTGGACCCTCTGTTGTTTGCAGTGCGGGAGGTGCCCCAGGCCTCCACGGGATTTTCTCCCTTTGAACTGCTGTTTGGCAGGAAGCCACGTGGGGTTTTGGACCTGGTTAAAGAAAACTGGGAGGAAGGTCCAAGCCCAAGTAAGAATGAAATACAGTACGTCCTGGACCTTAGAGCAAAACTCCAATCACTGGGACAGCTTTCACGTGAGAATTTGCTCAAGGCCCAGGAACGACAACAACGCCTGTACAACAGAGGGGCAAAGCTCAGACAATTTTCACCGGGAGAAAAAGTACTTGTATTACTCCCATCTTCTAGCTCGAAATTACTCGCCAAGTGGCAAGGGCCCTTCGTGGTCACACGACGAGTAGGGGAGGTGGATTATGAGGTGGCACGCTCTGACAGGGGAGAAGCAACACAGGTTTACCACCTCAACCTCCTAAAAGCATGGAGAGAGGCGGAGTCGGCTTCTTTGGTGACTGTAGTTGAAGAGAGAGACGAGTTAGGGCCTGAGGTTCCAAAGCCGGGCAATTCCACCTCACTCCCCGTTGAAAACCACCTCTCGCAGTCCCAAAAAGCCGACATTGCCATGTTGCAGGAGCGGTTTGCTGACGTGTTTTCCCCCCTGCCAGGGCGTACAGACCTCATACAGCACCACATCGAGACCCCCCGAGGCGTGAGGGTTTTTTCACGACCTTACAGACTGCCTGAACATAAGAGAAAATTAGTTCAGAAGGAATTGAAAGCAATGCTAGAGATGGGAGTGATAGAAGAGTCAAACAGTGCCTGGTGTAGCCCCATTGTTCTTGTCGTCAAGAAGGATGGGTCTATACGGTTCTGTGTGGACTACCGCAGGGTGAATGACGTGTCACGATTTGATGCCTATCCCATGCCAAGGGTCGACGAGCTCCTGGATCGGCTGGGCACTGCGCGTTTCTTCACCACACTGGATTTGACCAAGGGCTACTGGCAGATTCCCCTGTCACCGGAGTCCAAGGAAAAAACGGCCTTCTCCACTCCGTACGGTTTGTACCAATTCGTGACGCTTCCGTTCGGGTTGTTCGGAGCCCCAGCCACGTTCCAGCGTCTCATGGACAAGGTGCTGCGGCCGCACGCAGCATATGCGGCCGCCTACCTGGATGATGTTATCATCCATAGTAACAGCTGGGCGGCGCATGTGCGGCAGGTGGCCGCGGTGCTGGAGTCCTTGAGACAGGCGGGGCTGACGGCCAACCCGAAGAAGTGCGCGGTTGGACGGAGGGAGGTACGGTATCTGGGTCACCACTTGGGCGGCGGGCAGGTGCACCCACAGGTGGATAAGACAGCAGCGATCGCAGCCTGTCCGCAGCCCAAGTCCAAAAAAGAGGTACGGCGGTTCCTGGGGCTGGCGGGCTACTATCAGCGGTTCATACCTAAATTCTCGGACCTGGCCAGCCCCTTGACCGACCTGACCCGGAAGAGTGCCTCAGATCCGGTCCAGTGGACGGAGCAGTGCCAGCGGGCGTTTGAGAGAATAAAGCAGGCCCTCTGTGGGGAGCCACTCCTCTACACACCTAACTTCTCTCTCCCTTTTTTCCTGCAGACTGATGCGTCGAACAGAGGGCTGGGGGCCGTTTTGTCCCAGCAGGTGCAGGGCGTCGACCGCCCTGTAGTTTACATCAGCCGCAAGTTGTCTGAGAGGGAGGCTCGCTACAGCACGGTAGAGAAAGAGTGCCTGGCAATCAGGTGGGCGGTCGGGGCCCTGCGCTACTACCTCCTGGGACGCCCATTCACCCTCTGTTCGGACCACGCCCCTCTCCAATGGCTCCATCGCATGAAGGATACCAACGCCCGAATCACACGGTGGTATCTAGCTCTACAGCCTTTTAAGTTCACAGTGATTCATAGGCCGGGGGCGCAGATGGCCGTGGCTGACTTCCTCTCCCGCTCCTTGGAGCCGGTGGGGGGAGTTGGTTAGGCCGGATGGCTCCCCGGCCTAAGTCGGGCGGTGGGGATATGTGGCGATGGGCGTGGGAGAGCTCAGCTGCAGGAGAGAGAGGTGTGGAGGGGTGCGTGGAGGCAGCGTCAAGGTAATTGACACAGGTGGTGGTAATCGGCTGACCTGATTATCTCCGCAGTAGCAGCCGGAGCGGAGGATAAAAAGTCGGGCAGACAGAGATGAGAGGAGCAGCGGAGAGACAGTGGAAGCTGCGTGGACTGAGTGACAGCGGAGGCTGCGTGGACTGAGTGACAGCGGAGGCTGCGTGGACTGAGTGACAGCGGAGGCTGCGTGGACTGAGTGACAGCGGAGGCTGCGTGGACTGAGTGACAGCGGAGGCTGCGTGGACTGGGTGACAGCGGAGGCTGCGTGGACTGGGTGACAGCGGAGGCTGCGTGGACTGGGTGACAGCGGAGGCTGCGTGGACTGGGTGACAGCGGAGGCTGCGTGGACTGGGTGACAGCGGAGGCTGCGTGGACTGGGTGACAGCGGAGGCTGCGTACCGGACTGTGGTATACATTGAATCGTGAAATAATAAACAATATTCCCTCGACAACCAAGGCGTGTGTGTGTATTGAGTGGACCCACGGACAGCGAACTTGTCACAACGTTAAACCTGCAACAATAAATCTAAAAACAGTCACTCAATTGAACATGAGACCTTCAGGCAGTTTATGTAGAGAGCTTAACTAATTTTGACCTTGTGCTGCAGGCCCCTAGCCTAGCCCTGCTAGACCCATGTTCTGAAGGCACAAGGGTCTAGGACCGCTTGACAGGGAGGGAGGCGGGCTAAAAGGTTGTCTTTCAAATCACTCTGCAGCAATTGGGTAGGTATACAACCAATCAGCGCAACGAATAGGCTGACGTAGTTCCTCGAGCGCCGGCGGATTGTGGCTAAGTCCCATTAGCTTCCCAACCAGCGGAGCCAACTGGTATATTAAGGATTTGCCATATCCCGTCGGCATAAGTCCACATACGTCTTTCTTCTCAATGAAACACTTCAGTGCCGTCCTTTGTTTATCTTTCAAGTTGAATTTTAGCTTCAAATCTTTAAGGGCTGTGGCCAAAGCCGAGTCGAAAGATAACTGTTTATTGTGCGCCGGTTGTTTCTGTCAGAATCGTCGCGCCTCTGTCGTAAATTAGTTATGCCCGCCTTCTGACTCTACACTTCATGGTGATTGGTCCGGCCAGTTTTAGGAGCATCCAGCCTCGAGCCTTATGGAGGGTAACTAGACCCACCCTGGCAGAGAATTAAATTCGTTGCTGTGGGTTGTCTAGCGCGGCTAGGCTAGCAGGCTCCTGAAGTCACCTTAAATATTATTTTTCCATGTCAAAATAGTATTATATTAAATTGTAAATTCCAGACTTAAATGTCCAAGAAAAGGTTAACTAGAGCAGCAAGTCGATGCTTTATTTTAGGTACGCACCGTAGACTGATTGTTGTCAAAGGCATCCCAACATTTCATGTCTCATTACAGCAGGTAGTATAGTAACATAGTTGTATTTGACATTTTACTGGATCCCACAGTTCACTATCAACTTGTTTTTATTTTTCATATGTTTCATCGGTTTTAAAATGCACAGAACAAAAAGTGGGCAAATTTGCAATTTAGATAAATTTGACAGCAAACGGCAAACTTCAAAGCAAGGGCTATTTTGTACGTTTTTGACATTCCTCACCAAGACGCATCTCATGTTGGCTGTTGTTATAAAATGTGACTTATTTCACATTGATTCCATTACATTCTGCCAAGGTCAATCAGCTTGTGATGCTGCGTTACATTTCTGGTGGTAATTCTGTGTTTCTTGCTTCAACATTAAGGTTTCCGTGCCTTTGCCACGGCTAAAGACGGCTCCAAATGTCTGGCCATGGAGTACGGAGGAGAGCAATCCCTCAATGATGTGATAGAGAAGAGGAAGAAGGACAGTCTGAAGGCTTTCCCTGCCGCCAACATAGAGAAAGTGGCGCTGCATGTGGCCCGCAGCCTGCAGGTGATTCATCTACCTGCTGCCAACGCATAGATTACATTGAATTAACGTCACACGTGTCGCTCTATGTATTGAAATTGTTGCTCAGCTTAAATTCAACTTTTAGTTTTAACTTCTTGACTTACAGATCAACGTATTTTGGTTTTTTTCCCCAAAACATTTTCATCTTCTGTCAGCATCTGCCATCTTCAAATTTGATTTAACAACATCAACACAAACGACTGTTGACGGGTGGGAATGCTGTGTTTGTTTGTCTTTACAGTATCTGCACAATGAGAAGAAGCTGCTGCACGGCGACATGAAGTCATGCAATGTGGTCATCAAAGGCAACTTTGAGACGGTGAAAATCTGTGACATCGGTGTTTCTCTGCAGCTGGATGAGAACATGAGAGGTGAGCTTGGTTTTTCAGTAATGAAAACAAGCGCTTAGCTTTGAGGTGGATATGCTTTTATTTTAAAAGTGCATTTATTGCATTTTCACAAATAGAATAAAATTTTCACAAATCAGAGACTATGTTTTTATGAATCTACAGGCTCTGTAGAATAATTCAGTCCAGATTTGAAGAGTCTACGTGTAGCGGTTCTCGACCTGGACCTGGTCTAATGTGGTCTATATGCTGAAAAAACAGTAAAATGTGCATTTATTGCATTTTCACAAATAGAATAAAGTTTTCACAAATCAGAGACTATGTTTTTATGAATTCAGAGGCTCTGTAGAATAATTCAGTCCAGATTTGAAGAGTCTAAGTGTAGCGGTTCTCGAGCTGGACCTGGTCTAATGTGGTCTGGATGAGAAAAAAACTGTAAAATGTGCCTTTATTGCATTTTCACAAATAGAATAAAGTTTTCACAAATCAGAGACTATGTTTTTATGAATCTACAGGCTCTGTAGAATAATTCAGTCTAAATTTGAAGAGTCTAAGTGTAGCGGTTCTCAAGCTGGACCTGGTCTAATGTGGTCTATATGCTGAAAAAACAGTAAAATGTGCCTTTATTGCATTTTCACAAATAGAATAAAGTTTTCACAAATCAGAGACTATGTTTTTATGAATTCAGAGGCTCTGTAGAATAATTCAGTCCAGATTTGAAGAGTCTAAGTGTAGCGGTTCTCGAGCTGGACCTGGTCTAATGTGGTCTGGATGAGAAAAAAACTGTAAAATGTGCCTTTATTGCATTTTCACAAATAGAATAAAGTTTTCACAAATCAGAGACTATGTTTTTATGAATCTACAGGCTCTGTAGAATAATTCAGTCTAAATTTGAAGAGTCGTAGTGTAGCGGTTCTCGAGCTGGACCTGGTCTAATGTGGTCTATATGCTGAAAAAACAGTAAAATGTGCATTTATTGCATTTTCACAAATAGAATAAAGTTTTCACAAATCAGAGACTATGTTTTTATGAATCTACAGGCTCTGTAGAATAATTCAGTCTAAATTTGAAGAGTCTTAGTGTAGCGGTTCTCGAGCTGGACCTGGTCTAATGTGGTCTATATGCTGAAAAAACAGTAAAATGTGCATTTATTGCATTTTCACAAATAGAATAAAGTTTTCACAAATCAGAGACTATGTTTTTATGAATCTACAGGCTCTGTAGAATAATTCAGTCCAGATTTGAAGAGTCTAAGTGTAGCGGTTCTCGACTTGGACCTGGTCGAATGTGGTCTATATGCTGAAAAACAGTAAAATGTGCATTTATTGCATTTTCACAAATAGAATAAAGTTTTCACAAATCAGAGACTATGTTTTTATGAATCTACAGGCTCTGTAGAATAATTCAGTCTAAATTTGAAGAGTCTAAGTGTAGCGGTTCTCAAGCTGGACCTGGTCTAATGTGGTCTATATGCTGAAAAAACAGTAAAATGTGCATTTATTGCATTTTCACAAATAGAATAAAGTTTTCACAAATCAGAGACTATGTTTTTATGAATCTACAGGCTCTGTAGAATAATTCAGTCTAAATTTGAAGAGTCTAAGTGTAGCGGTTCTCAAGCTGGACCTGGTCTAATGTGGTCTATATGCTGAAAAAACAGTAAAATGTGCATTTATTGCATTTTCACAAATAGAATAAAGTTTTCACAAATCAGAGACTATGTTATTATGAATTCAGAGGCTCTGTAGAATAATTCAGTCCAGATTTGAAGAGTCTAAGTGTAGCGGTTCTCGAGCTGGACCTGGTCTAATGTGGTCTGGATGAGAAAAAAACAGTAAAATGTGCCTTTATTGCATTTTCACAAATAGAATAAAGTTTTCACAAATCAGAGACTATGTTTTTATGAATCTACAGGCTCTGTAGAATAATTCAGTCCAGATTTGAAGAGTCTACGTGTAGCGGTTCTCGACCTGGACCTGGTCTAATGTGGTCTGGATGAGAAAAAAACTGTAAAATGTGCCTTTATTGCATTTTCACAAATAGAATAAAATTTTCACAAATCAGAGACTATGTTTTTATGAATTTTCAGGCTCTGTAGAATAGTCGAGTACAGATGTGAGGAGTGTAGGTACAGTGGTTTTCAATCTGGACCTGGTCTAATAAGGACTGGTTATAAAGCAAAAACGGTGAAATATCCCCTTAAACGTTTTCACAAATAAAATACAAATTTTACAAATACAATAGCTCTTGTCAGGCATAGTTAATGTCTTACCCAAATGTCTAAAATGTTTACACATCAAGAAGTGTCGAAAAAAACAGATAATCAGTGGATAAACTGTCGCACCGCACGTTCATTTCATTTCCCCTTAACTTTTCCCCTTAACTTTTCCCTTAAGTGCCGAATCGGAAGCTAACTTCAGCGTCGTGGGTTGGGGCAGTTCTGCAGTCACGCTGCTGCCATATTATGGAAGGTATGTTGATTTGAATAAAACTTAATTTGATTCATGTATATACGATGTGGCTGTGCAAACAGAGGTTGTTATTGTCATTTCTGAAACAGCTCCTGCAGTTTACTGTGTTATTAGCCCTGTCACAAGCTAATGCTAATTCCCTGGAGCAACAAAAAACTGATTCTGACCAAACCGCAGTCATAACAACGTCTCAAAATAGCAGAGAGTATCTTTTTACCTCACTGATGGCATGGCTAGGTCTTTAGTGGAAACTGAACTTTGGTAGAATCGCTGCAGCTGCGCTGACAGTGACCGATGCAAGCTGTTTGTTTACATAGCCATGAGCTGGACCGCAGCATTCAGATCTAACCTTTCCGTGCTCTAAACAATTCTGAGAGAGAGAAAGCTTCATCTTTCCCCAGTTGTTGTGGCACCCGCGGACAGCGTAATTGATGCCAAACATGTTAAAATCGCTTAAAAGAACAGTTAAAAGTAGCTACAGTAGCGAGAGGACTCGATGTTATAGTGCAAAGACGGTCAATCGGAAGTCGCTCTCAAAAATGGCGCTGCCCTGCCTCACTTCCTGAATAAGGTGAATACACAACCTGGTCTCACGGGGATTCGTGAAACTGTCACGTAAGTTTTAGTTTCGGTTTCGTGCGCACCAACACGAATACAGGCACTCTCGGCCCCACGGCTCGTCAGCGCCAATAGGCAGTAGCGGTCGATGCGGCGTCTACTCTTTATTATGTCTATGGAGGAGAGTCTCCTCAAGGACTGATCACAGCAGCAGAACCCTGAACCACAAGTTAGGGATGAGACAGATGAAGATGAGTCGGTTGTTAGTTTTGATAATTTGCTCGCCCTCAGTCACAGGATGTACATACATA
This sequence comes from Acanthochromis polyacanthus, assembly GCF_021347895.1. Lineage (NCBI taxonomy): Eukaryota > Metazoa > Chordata > Actinopteri > Pomacentridae > Acanthochromis > Acanthochromis polyacanthus. Next base: position 340,254 of record NC_067123.1, read on the forward strand.
CATGCTGATGTTGTAAAGAGTAGTGTTGGAGATTTGCCCTTTAACTGATGTTCTGTGAAATCTAAGTTGCGATGGAACTGTTTCCTTGCAGAGGAAAAAAAGACGATAGCGTTATTAGAAACTGCAACACTTCTTATTTTATTTTTATTTTTTTCTTTAAAATGAAATATTTATATTTTTTCTTTTAATTAATTTTAAGATTTGAATATCTGAACTCTTATTTGAACAGAACAGATTCTGATATTGCTGACAAGTATGTGTTGTAAAGAATAATGTTGGAGATGTGCACTTATTTTGAAATAAATCCACATTGTGAAGCAACCCTTACTTGCACTGAATTGGAAGTATTTTAGAAAAATACACTGACTTACAGGGCTTTACAGAAAAGTGTGCTATTGTAGACTTGACATGTAGTTACATGATTTTAATATTAATAGGTCGTGATCTAAAGTGGACCTGAAACTCCAGGGCTGAGCATGAATCCCACTCTGGCCCTGATATTCATTCTCTGTTCCACAATGATTCTGGGTTTATAGGGTTTATTTATTTGTATTTAATCTTCTGTGGATGAATCCCGAGATCCATCAGAGCTGCCAGGAGAATTTCATTAAGGTAAGCGGCCATTAAGCACAAAATTACGGAGCACTGCTTGAACTGTGTTATTAGAAGGACTATAAGATGATTTTAGTGCAATAAGGATCTTGTTCTCACTAAGATGCTTCAATCAGAGGCGGATCTTGTCAGAAAAGGTTCAGGTAGCTTTGAGGCTCCACACATCTCTGACAGGCGATGGAAACTCGTGCGCATACGTGGAAAAGCGAAACAGAAATGGACAACATGGACGATTGTTTTAGCTGCAGATCAGAACTGGTCAAGCACAGTGCATCTTTTAAATCATGGCAACAGAAGGTGACGCGCACCTACAAAAGGCCTGTTGACGTTCGAACTTTCCATTTTGCATTTGGACTGTCAACATGAAGGTAAGAAAATTATGTTCATGCTTTTCTCATCAGCTGATCTTCTCTGAACACTGTGTTTTGCTGTATAACCGTACAGGAGAATGTGTAGATAAAACTGTTATTTTGTTACCTCCGCCAGGAGGTTATGTAATCATCGGAGTTTGTCTGTTTGTCTGATAATTAACAGCATAACTCAAAAAGTCATGGAGGGATTTTCACCAGATTTTTACAGAATGCCCGGAAGGCCAAAAGTAACAATCGATTAGTTTTTGGAGGTGATCCGGATCACTGTCTGTACAATTTTGAGAGATGGCATCTCTCAAAATTGTACAGTCCTTCAAAAAAAATCCTGGATCCAGACGGTGATCCGGATCACCTCCAAAATCTAATAGATTGTTACTTTGGGCTTCCGGGCATTCTGTAAAAAATGGTGAAAATCCGTCCATGACTTTTCGAGTTATGTTAACAGACAGACAGACAGACAAACAGATGGCCTGGCGAAGGTCTGCGCTCTCCGAGTGCGTTTCTAGTTTAACATGGAAAGTTCGGTGGAAAATGGCTGCTGGTCCATTTCTCATAAAATGTTCCAAATATGATCAGTTGTGTGTGAAGCATTGAAGGTCCTCGGAGCCTCTTTTTAAGGTTTCCGATCAAACGTTCAGTTTATCATGATGTGGATATTGATTTAAATGTGCCGAGACCAGTAAAATGAATAATTTACATGTTCACTATGAAAAACGTCAAAAATCTGCATTTTATAAATTGATATTTGTTATTTCACAATGTGGCTGCACATTGGAGTAGTGGTTGGCACTTTCGCCTTGCAGCAAGAAGATACCCGGTTCTGTATAATTTGGTTTCAGAAATTAAAAAGCAATATGGCCACTGGCCCATATTTCATAAAACACTAAGAAATGTGTATCTTTGGTAACCATGACGATGGAAGTATTTGAAGAAGCGTCGCGAGGGGAAACGTCCCGACGTCAGAACGTGCACGTGTAATATCCACATCAAAAATATGTATTTTTATAAACACTAATCATTGTTATTATTATTTCACAACAATTGGCACTAAATGTATGTTATTTTCACTGTATTTAAATCGGCAAAATATAGTTAATTTACAAATATTTGCTGTTAGCTACAAGAAAAAATGTGTACAATGGGGATGGAAATCAAATAGTAAATGCTAATGGTAGTTTGCATGTTCTCCCTGTGCATGCGTGGGTTTTCTCCGGGCACTCCGGCTTCCTCCCACAGTCCAAAAATATGCTGAGGTTACTTAAAAATTCTCTATACACCGCTTTATCCTCACTCGGGTCGCGGGGGGTGCTGGAGCCGATCTCAGCTGACTCGAGGGAAGGCAGGGGACACCCTGGACAGGTCGCCAGTCTGTCGCAGGGCTACATATACAGACAAACAGTATGAAATGAGTAGTACTGGGGCTGCACAAGGAACAGTCCTGGCTCCATTCATTCTGTGTACATCTGACTTCAAATACAGCACTGAGTCCTGCCACATTCAGAAATACTCTGATGACACTGGCAATTTAGAGTAATCAATTAACCTCAGCATATTTTTGGACTGTGGGAGGAAGCCAGAGTTGATTATTATTTCGGTTATTTTAATATAATTTTTATTTAAATACATCACAGATATTTCCTGTGGTTTCCATTATTTTTTAACCCATATTCACAGTGGTTTACTGTATTATTATTGTTAAAAATAGTGGAATAGTGTATTGTCCAAGTGAAAAAGAACAGCAAATATCTGTATTTATTTTGTCAAACATTATTATTATTATTATTATTATTATGTAGTAGTAGTAGTAGTATTTCAGAAAATATAATCTGTAATACAATAATTATTATTTTGGTTCTACTTTAATATTATTATAATTTAAATACTTTACAGATATTTTAATCTATATTCACAGTCGTTTACTGTATTATTATTGTTAAAAGATCATTTTTGTAAAACAGATTTAGTGTTTTGCATTTTGATGCATGGTATTTATGGAATTTGGAGTTAAAATAAGTGAAATGATGGAGAAGTAAAACGAGGAGCATTCATGAGAGCTGGTTTGTGACGTTGCAGAGCTGTGTGAGTTTTTAGTCTCTGCTGACTAAAGATAAACAAAGTGAGGATTTTAGTTGAGAAGTTTTCTTTCTGGATTAGTCTCTGAGCAGAAATGTGAAGCATCTTCCTGAAACCCTGAAGCTGGAGTCGATCAGAGACTCGGGGTGCAGCAACATGTTCTCCTCTGAGTTCCTCTGAGGTTCTCCTGAGCGTCCCTCTTTGAGCAGCTTCACCTCTTTGCTCCAGTTTCCTGAGTCTGTGTTGAAATGTTGTTTTTGTTTCTGTTTCCAGCGGACGTCGGACCCCAGCGACTCTCCAAGGTACAGCACACCCTCACCTCCACCATGCGCTCCCTCCTCCTCCCCCCTCCCTCCAAGCGTCCTCGCTTGTCTCCCTCCCCCTCTCCTCTCTCCTCTTCCTCCCCCTCTTCCTCCTCCCCCCTCCCTCCAAGCGTCCTCGCTTGTCTCCCCCCCCTCTCCTCTCTCCTCTTCCTCTCCCTCTTCCTCCTCCCCCCCTCCCTCCAAGCGTCCTCGCTTGTCTCCCCCCCCTCTCCTCTCTCCTCTTCCTCTCCCTCTTCCTCCTCCCCCCTCCCTCCAAGCGTCCTCGCTTGTCTCCCTCCCCCTCTCCTCTCTCCTCTTCCTCCCCCTCTTCCTCCTCCCCCCCTCCCTCCAAGCGTCCTCGCTTGTCTCCCCCCCCCTCTCCTCTCTCCTCTTCCTCCCCTCTTCCTCCTCCCCCCTCCCTCCAAGCGTCCTCGCTTGTCTCCCCCCCCTCTCCTCTCTCCTCTTCCTCTCCCTCTTCCTCCTCCCCCCTCCCTCCAAGCGTCCTCGCTTGTCTCCCCCCCCTCTCCTCTCTCCTCTTCCTCTCCCTCTTCCTCCTCCCCCCCTCCCTCCAAGCGTCCTCGCTTGTCTCCCCCCCCTCTCCTCTCTCCTCTTCCTCCCCCTCTTCCTCCTCCCCCCTCCCTCCAAGCGTCCTCGCTTGTCTCCCTCCCCCTCTCCTCTCTCCTCTTCCTCCCCCTCTTCCTCCTCCCCCCTCCCTCCAAGCGTCCTCGCTTGTCTCCCCCCCCTCTCCTCTCTCCTCTTCCTCCCCCTCTTCCTCCTCCCCCCCTCCCTCCAAGCGTCCTCGCTTGTCTCCCTCCCCATCTCCTCTCTCCTCTTCCTCCCCCTCTTCCTCCTCCCCCCCTCCCTCCAAGCGTCCTCGCTTGTCTCCCCCCCCTCTCCTCTCTCCTCTTCCTCCCCCTCTTCCTCCTCCCCCCCTCCCTCCAAGCGTCCTCGCTTGTCTCCCCCCCCTTCTCCTCTCTCCTCTTCCTCCCCCTCTTCCTCCTCCCCCCCTCCCTCCAAGCGTCCTCGCTTGTCTCCCCCCCCTCTCCTCTCTCCTCTTCCTCTCCCTCTTCCTCCTCCCCCCCTCCCTCCAAGCGTCCTCGCTTGTCTCCCCCCCCTCTCCTCTCTCCTCTTCCTCCCCCTCTTCCTCCTCCCCCCCTCCCTCCAAGCGTCCTCGCTTGTCTCCCCCCCTTCTCCTCTCTCCTCTTCCTCCCCCTCTTCCTCCTCCCCCCCTCCCTCCAAGCGTCCTCGCTTGTCTCCCCCCCCTCTCCTCTCTCCTCTTCCTCCCCTCTTCCTCCTCCCCCCCTCCCTCCAAGCGTCCTCGCTTGTCTCCCCCCACCTCTCCCCCCACAAAAAAACTCGTCTTTTTCTCAAAAAAACAAAAGAAAAACCTCTTCTTTTTCTCAAAAAAATAAAAAAAACTTTTTCTCAAAAAAACTCTTCTTTTTCTCAAAAAAAGAAAAAAAATTCTCAAAAAACTTCTTTTTCTTAAAAAAACAAAAAAAACTCTTGTTTTTCTAAAAAAAAAAAAACTCTTCTTTTTCTAAAAAAACAAAACAAAAAAAACTCTTCTTTTTCTCCCTTCCCCCCTCTCTCCTATCTACTCCCCCTCCTCCCCCTCTCACCCTTCTTTTTCTCCCCTCCCTTGGAGTTGCAGGATATCGGAGGACTCTTCTTCCCCTCCAAGTTTTTCTGTTGAGGGACCTCCTGACAAACATACAGAATGCTGACAAACATGCAGGAGGTCCTCTCTTAGCATTTTTTTCTAACCACTGTGTGAGTTTCTCTCCTCAGATGCCTCCTGCCTTACCTAAGAGGGCTGCTGGACTTCCTGCCAGCCAACCTCCAGGTAAGAAGGTTCACAAACCTTTCATTTCATTAAATTTACCCCGTTTTGTTTTAAACATTTTAGCTACGTGTGATTTTCTGGATGTGATCTGGTCAATTTTTATTTGAATGAATCTCTTGTGATTATGTCTGATCAGATCTATTCCAACTTTATTTGGATGAATTTTCTTCGACTGTATTTTGTGTGATTCTGTCTGAGCTCGGTTCTTGTCGGTGGGACTCCTGTCAGGGTGCCCGTCAGAGGTGTGGGCGGATCTGGGGGGCATTGTGGGAAACCTCCTGTGGTGCCCCCCCTCACAGTGAAGCTCCGCTCTGTCAGAAGGTGAACAGGATGCAGACGGCATGTCACAGAGAAGCAACATGTGCGTCTGTATCCCACCCTGGACCCACAGTGGAGTCCACAGTGACAAGATCACAGTTCAGGAGAGTCACACTGGGATTAAAAGGGGTGGTTAAATGTGTTATTTAAGATAGTAAGTGTAGTGTGAGGGTGAAAGTCTCGCTGCCAGAGGGAAGTTTCCAGGAGAGGTACGTAAGGATCCCTGTGAATGCTGCTGCATGAAACGGTGAGTTTTGGATTTTGACTTTGCATTCATATATCTAATATTTTTGAAATCTCAACAATAACACACGTCGACAAGATTCTGCCGCGTTTTTCTTTTTGATTTCTTTCAGACTGATGATCTCGGGACCCAAGACCAAGACAAGGACGACCCCAAAGACGATTTGAAGACGAGTGACCGAGCCCCAACAGAGATGAAGCCAGAGACGACGACCGCCCTGTGAGGAGAAGAAACTTTATTGAGATTTTACCGGATGCACTGGTAATTTAAATGTGAAAAGAAAGAATGAGCCAACAGACACTGCAGGGATTTAGTATGTAGCACATCACAGTCTGACAAAATGTAGTGATGTCAGAATCAATTGAAAAATACATCTGTATCTCTCTCTCTTTTTTTTTAAAGAATTGGTGCTTCAACGACATCAAGCAGATTCAGACAGGATGGACCAGAGATGACGGGAGGCAGATCCAGGACCAGTGCATGACTCGTGAGACCATGCAATTAACACAAGGTAAGTTTATCAAATAGACTGGCTAATTAGAAACTTAATGTTAATATGAGTATGTGAAGTCATTTAGCTCAGATGTAATTATTTGTCTGAGTCAATTAAAGTTTTCTCTCTTTTTGCTGTCTTTAGAGCCATCTCTCCAAGACCCCCGATCTTATGAAAGATCAGATCAATAACCAAATGAAAAGGTGACTTTGAACACTAAAATGCACCATCTCTGCAGTTCACCTTTGTAATGTCTCTAAGTTCTGTTAGTTGTTCATCTCCCACCTGCCTCTCCCTCAGAATTTCTATCTGAATTTTCAGAGTTCTTCACTAATTTAGTCTTAGTACAGACAGAGTCATTATAACAGGTGACTTAAATATCCATGCAGATGCTGTGAATGACAGCTTTAACTGCATTTAGCTCATTGTTACACTCAGTTTTTTCTCAAAATGTTCATTTTCCAACCCAGGCTGCTGGAGGATTTCACATGATGTATTCCTCTCTCCTCTCTCCTCTCCTCTTTATGTCTTCAAACAGTTAGACGCCACCTTTGTATGTCACTGACTTTGTGTTTTGTCCTCTGCAGGTTTCTCTGGATCTGGAGCTGCATGTTTCTGATCTGCTGTTGTCGGCCTCAGCGACCTCCAAAGTCTTCATGTTCTCTCCTTCCTCTCTACCCTCAACCCAACCAGAAGGTTTTTAAAACTTCCCAACAACAGGAAGTTTTTTTCCTTCACACTGGGACCACATGGTTGATCTGATCAACTGCAAAAAGAGAGATCCTCAAATAAAAAACAAAGGAACACAACAGAACTCTGTTTGTTTTAAAGTGTAACATAATGCACCCTTCCTTTTATACTTATTTTTGGAGAGCATGTGTTATGGTTCTCAAACTAAATTAGTTTAAAAAATGTGCTTTCAAACCACTGGTTTCTCACAAACACCTGGACTCCATCTTAAAACTGCACAGTATTTGAACATACTGCTGGTTGAGTGTTTACTTGGAGTAAATACACTAACATTAACAGATTGTATCTGAAATTCAGTCATAATGTGCACCAACTAGTGTCTGTTGCGGTTGACAATAAAGTAGCTATTCTGTTCTATTCTGATTAATCCCTGCTCATGCTGCATCCTTGTCCTAGATTACAGGATGCATTCAGTCCCTGGATGTGTTCCAGGCAGAAAAGTTAGATTTGGTTACAATAGGAGGAGCAGTTTAAGTGTTTCGGTCTTGTAGATTGTTTCAGAATGAAAAGTGCAGATTTGAATTCCTCAGTGTGTGTGTGGTCAGTCATTAGAGATGCTCCAACCTGAGCTGTGCAACATAACCAACTATTATGCATTGTTGCCTGTTTTGGTTCTCCCTTGTGTCGTATGCTGTTCACTGCAATTCAACAGTTTCATTTATCAGACGCTTTTATCCAAAGCAGCGCATCTGAAGTAGATACAACACACAGTCGATGAACCTGAACACATCGTCAGTGATGCTTCCTGGACTATTTCGGCTCTTTCAACATCACACTCCATCACCCAGGACACCCAGGCAGAGTAGATCAGGTTGTGTCTAGGGGTCGCAGCGCCCCCAACAGGTAACTAGTATATAACACATTGACTTAAAGGGGAACTTCGTTTTTTTCAACCTGGGGTCTGTTTTCATATATCATTTCATACATGTGAGTGATGGAGAAATGAATTTTCGACACAGCTCCAGTATTTAGCCAGGAAGGCAGCTTAGCAGCTCAGTTAGCAAAAAGTATGGGGCAACTTGCCCCCCCCGCATCAAAGTCCGCCCTAACGTGCTTTTTTCCCCACACTGACCGGCTCGGATAGTCTCAATGAGTGTCCCACAACATACTAGAGATGAGAAGTGAACGAAAACCTCAACATTACCTGGCGATCGCTCTTTGTTGTGGTCTGTATCCAAATCTCAGGACGCCAGAAAGCAAATCTCATTAAAGTTTCCCTTTAATGTCTGCCAAAGTCCAGATACTAATGTGCCTCAAATCTGACACGTGTTAGATTCATGTTTGAAACAATAATGCTCAGTTTGCACTGAATGTAATTCTGGGATTTTGCAGAAACATTCTTACACCTCATTCAGTCCTGTTTTCTGCCCACACCTGCTGGTTATCAGACTATTTCCTCTGACTTTAATAAACACCTGCAGCATCACACGTAGCAGCAAAAACCATCAGTTCTCTATGTGCATTTACACACGTGTCTAGGCAATGGTGACTTCTTTAGTGAAAGTGAGATGGAAGCTTCATGAAGCAGTGAACCACTTTGACAGAAGAGTGACATCTGCTGGCTCTGTGTCAGAACAGCATCTAAGTGGAAAAAACTTCTCCACAGTCAGAGGTGTTTGAAAGATCGAAAACAGAATGAACAAGAGTGGCGCGAAGAAAGCAAGAATTAAAAAGAGGAACGCTCTGGAAACACATGCAGCCAAATGTGCTGTCACTGTGGACTTTTTCACTAAAACGAGCTCGTGGTTTGAAACGACAAATGAGGACAATGAAACGGTACAACAAGATGTTGAGCTTTGCTTTCAAACCACCGTTCAAATTAATTATGAAGTCAGTGAATTGTGTTGCCTTGTGGCATATCTCATAATATTATATCATTTAAATAAAAATATGATGCCAGGCCACATAACTGGGAAACTTTGTCTTGTAGCCCCTCAGAGTAAAGAAATCCAGCACCAAGCAGCAGCCATGAGTCCAGAATGGTTCATTGAATCAAGATGAATGATATGAATATCCCTCCATTCTCTATACACCGCTTTATCCTCACTAGGGTCGCGGGGGGTGCTGGAGCCTATCCCAGCTGACTCGGGCGAAGGCAGAGGACACCCTGGACAGGTCGCCAGTCTGTCGCAGGGCTACATATACAGACGAACAATTTAGAGTAATCAATTAACCTCAGCATATTTTTGGACTGTGGGAGGAAGCTGGAGTACCTGGAGAAAACCCACGCATGCACAGGGAGAACATGGAAACTCCATGTAGAGAGATCCCAGGCCCACCCCGGGATTCAAACTGGGATCTTCTTGCTGCAAGGCAAAAGTGCTAACCACTACTCCACTGTGCAGCCCTGATATGAATATGCATTTTTAAAATGTGATTTATTGTCAGAAGCAGAGCCAGGGGAATCAAAATAGCAGTTTCTCACTTCTTTGAACAAGTTGTAAATGCTTTGGTACATCCATGCAAATGATTATGTACAATTCTCTGCTGTTTCGTACATGATCAGTTGCTTATGTCATGTTGATCAAAATGTACAATAGGTCTCTGTTGAATAATCTCAATCTCCACAACATTTGGGCATTAATTCATCGCATAAGTCTTAACATGTAAAATGATTTAACAAGTTGTCATAATAGGGCCGCACAGTAGAGTAGTGGTTAGCACTTTTACCTTGCAGCAAGAAGATCTCTGGTTCAAATCCTGGGGTGGGCCTGGGATCTTTCTGCATGGAGTTTGCATGTTCTCCCTGTGCATGTGTGGGTTTTCTCTGGGCACTCCGGCTTCCTCCCACAGTCCATAAATATGCTGAGGTTAATTGGTTATTCTAAATTGCCTGTAGGTGTGAGCGTGATTGTAGCCCTGCAACAGATTGGCTCCAGCAACCCCAGTGAGGACAAAGTGGTATATAGATAATGGATGGATGGAAGTTGTCATAATATGTCAGTGATATTTCTATACATTTTCATTCGATGTTTTTTTTTCTAAATCTGTCCTGAATTTGTAAATTGTTCCAAGGTAAATCTTGAATTTCTCCATGAGGAAATGTGTGAAGAATTCGGATTTTCTAAAATCTCTCAAAGACGCAAGAGAAGATATTTGTGATGTGGATGAGTATTTGTGTCCCAACAGACAGGAACGTTAGGAGATGTAAGAAGACAGCATTGTAATTCCTACAACACTGCATGTACAGTTTTCCCTGAAGATTGTCCTATATTCATATTTCTACATTTGTTTTTCTTTTTGCTATGCAGGGCTGTATTCCTTTCTGTATCACAATAACGTGGTCTGTCAACAAAATATAATACAAACAGTAAAAGCCTAAATGTGAATCTTGTCCAGTCTCTTGCAATCAATCTCCCACATACACTAAGGTGTAACTTACAATTTACAATAACTGGCATCAAAACTTTACCCATAGTTTATATCAGAACATCCCTCCACAGTACACTGTTACAATGACAACATGACTAAGCAATTTGACTGTTTTATCCACACACAATGACTTGTCATTCTGATGACACTGACATGTTCATTGACACAGATATTTACTCTTGAGAGATGAACTAAGGATTTTGAGCAAGAGACTGGCTTTTGCAGTTAATCCACGGTGTTTTGCTATTTGTACGAATTGTTTTGAGAAATACACTCACTGTTTTGCTAATGTCGATGATGATTCGAGAAATGTAGGCTATCAAAGCGATTGAGAAAAACTGTAAATAACGCAAACGACTTGCGCTCTGTTTGTCCCTCCGCGGCCCCCGTACCGACTGAGCTGGTTGTCATTTTGAATGTTCGGCGCCGTTTAGCTGCAGCGGTTTTGTTGTTACAGAGGAGAGAAGTTCAGGTAATGTTACTTCTGTTGGGTGAATGACTAAGTCTCATATCTTAAAGCAATGCGAAACACTTTCAACTGGACTGGCGCCACAATAATCTCAGTAACTCACCGAAAGAAGCTAACTTTACAGTTATTGTATTGATGCTAGTTTGGTTTTTGCCGTTAAGACTGTTGGCTAAACGTTCATTACATCATGTAAAATAGTTCACTAATAAATTTTCTAAAAGTTAATTCTGCTTTTGCTCTAATTGGTACCAACTTTGAAGCTGCCAAACATTGACATAATACTTCACGTTTAGTCATGTTGCACACCACTTACTCCTATAAGACATAATGCTTTAAGTCATACTGTAGTAGAAGCTCGTTAGGCTCTTTTTTAATTTGTCAAGTCAACAGTACTAATCAGTAAGGACAAATGTTTTTCTACAGTAGGCATATTGACATCTGTTCTTCTTTGACAGAATGACCTCCACTATCGCATCCAGCGTCGAAGACTCATTTAAAACCCCGAAAACTGTAAGACCGAGGAGCCGAAACAGCGGCGGTACCCCCATCACCATCCCTGCCTCACCTTTCATGAAGAAGCTGGGATGTGGGACTGGAGTCAATGTTTACCTCCTGAACAGGTTAGTCACAGTCAGTCAGTTATCGGTGAAATATTTTTAGACTTAGCCTTCATCGCATTTTTCTACGTCCTCCGCTTCAACTTCAGCTTTATTGTCATTCAGCAGAACACAGTTAAAGGAAATGACGTTTCTCACATTCATTCACAGTGCAGAGATAAAAGTAATTCTATGAAAAGTTAAGAATAAATATGAAGTAAAATAAATGTAAGATAAATGTAAAAAAAGAAAAAAAACCTAAACTAAATAAAAAAACACAAGCATACATCAGGTCTGTGTGTGTTGGTTACACACTGGTATGTCAGATTCATTCATGCTTTTTTCATTGGTAAATGTACATAACAGGCCTAATCGAGCCTGAAATGTCTAACAGCACAGATCAGCCTTCAAAAAGGTTACAATTTTGTGTTTCATACAAAAAATATAGTGGGAATGTGATGGCAGATTTTTATTTTTTCTAAATTGGAGGAAAAAGACTCAACTGTAGAATGTTAACTATGCCAGTGAAGATCATCAGCATTAATGTAGTTAATGGATTAATGAGTTAGTCAGAAAACATACAGGGAAACAAAACACAAAATAAAGGCTAAACAAGGCTGGCTTTATTGGGTGTCGTTTTCTCATTGTAAAGTGAATGTCCTTTGCCTTTGGGCTGGTATTAGATACACACGTGGACAAAATTGTTGGTACCCCTCAGTTAAAGAAGGAAAAACCCACAATTCTCACTGAAATCACTTGAAACTCACAAAAGTAACAATAAATAAAAATTTATTGAAAATTAAATAATCAAAATCAGCCATCACTTTTGAATTGCTGATTAACAGTCGGGAGGCCAAGGACGGGCACCTCCCGGAATGCGACCGACACCAGCGCCACGCAGGAAAACCCTGGCTGCGCTGACATCGGCGCCACGTTCACTGACGCCTCCGGTTCCGGTGCCCCGTACTAACCTCTCTTTTGCTTCTCTTCCACACCAGGCTCCGGCTGCTGCTGACGCTGTTTCCAACCCACCGGGGGCTCCTCAAACGTCAGGACAGGAGTGCTGGCGGTGTGGGCAGCCTGGCCACTTCCGACGGGAGTGTCCGCTCATGGAGGTCGGCCAGGTGGTTCGGGTTGCCGGCACGCCAGCACCCTCTCCCGGTCCGGGAGGGACATACAGCGTTCCGGTAAGGATCCAGGGGGGTGTACATCGGGCTATGGTGGATTTGGGCTGTGGACAGTCCCTGATTCACCAAAACCTGGTTCGACCCGGGGCATTGGTGGAGGCATCCTGGGTGAGGATAAGGTGTGTACATGGGGATGTTCACAAATATCCTGTTGTGCCAGTGGAAGTTAGATTCAAGGGAAAAAAGCATATCATCAAGGCCGCGGTTAGCTCCCGCCTTACGCACCCCCTTATTTTGGGTACGGATTGGCCTGGGTTCCAGGGGGCAGTGGGGAAATGTGTGGGAGTGCGTTCACGAGCGGTAGGGACGTGTGATATGTGTGCTGTGCTCAGTGGTGATGCGAGGTTGTCCGACACTGCAGACGAGGAGGGGGATCCCGAGGGGCCTCGTCAGGAGGCTCCGCGGGTTCCTGTCATACACCCCATGGAAGATCTTCCTCTGGAACAGTCTCGGGATGACACACTGCGCTCAGCTTTCGACCAAGTGATAAAGATTGATGGTCAGTTGGTGCACCCGGGCACAGCACCTGCATATCCACACTTTTCATTAATCAGAGACAGATTATACAGAGTGACTCGTGACACTCAGACGCAGAATATAGCCACCCAATTGTTGGTGCCAAGGGGCCGCCGGGAAACAGTTTTCCAGGCGGCACATTTCAACCCAATGGCTGGTCACATGGGGTATGAAAAAACACTCGACCGGGTCATGGCCCGATTCTATTGGCCTGGCATTCGGGAAGATGTACGCCGGTGGTGTGCGTCTTGTCCTGAATGCCAGTTGGTTAACCAACCGGCCATCCCACGGCCGCCTTTGCACCCATTACCATTGATAGAGGTTCCATTTGAAAGAATTGGTATGGACCTCATCGGGCCATTTCACCGGAGCGCACGAGGATATCGGTTTGTGTTAGTCCTAGTGGATTACGCAACACGATATCCCGAAGCAGTGCCGTTGCGCACCATCTCTGCAAAGAGTGTTGCACAAGCACTGTTTCAGGTCATCTCCCGAGTTGGAATCCCCAAAGAGATTCTGACTGACCAGGGCACCTCGTTTATGTCACGAACACTTCGGGAACTTTACGAATTATTGGGCATCAAGTCTATTCGGACAAGTGTGTACCACCCACAGACCGATGGTCTGGTGGAGCGTCTGAATAAGACCTTGAAGAACATGATTCGTAAGTTCATTCACGAGGAGAACAGCAATTGGGATAAATGGCTGGACCCTCTGTTGTTTGCAGTGCGGGAGGTGCCCCAGGCCTCCACGGGATTTTCTCCCTTTGAACTGCTGTTTGGCAGGAAGCCACGTGGGGTTTTGGACCTGGTTAAAGAAAACTGGGAGGAAGGTCCAAGCCCAAGTAAGAATGAAATACAGTACGTCCTGGACCTTAGAGCAAAACTCCAATCACTGGGACAGCTTTCACGTGAGAATTTGCTCAAGGCCCAGGAACGACAACAACGCCTGTACAACAGAGGGGCAAAGCTCAGACAATTTTCACCGGGAGAAAAAGTACTTGTATTACTCCCATCTTCTAGCTCGAAATTACTCGCCAAGTGGCAAGGGCCCTTCGTGGTCACACGACGAGTAGGGGAGGTGGATTATGAGGTGGCACGCTCTGACAGGGGAGAAGCAACACAGGTTTACCACCTCAACCTCCTAAAAGCATGGAGAGAGGCGGAGTCGGCTTCTTTGGTGACTGTAGTTGAAGAGAGAGACGAGTTAGGGCCTGAGGTTCCAAAGCCGGGCAATTCCACCTCACTCCCCGTTGAAAACCACCTCTCGCAGTCCCAAAAAGCCGACATTGCCATGTTGCAGGAGCGGTTTGCTGACGTGTTTTCCCCCCTGCCAGGGCGTACAGACCTCATACAGCACCACATCGAGACCCCCCGAGGCGTGAGGGTTTTTTCACGACCTTACAGACTGCCTGAACATAAGAGAAAATTAGTTCAGAAGGAATTGAAAGCAATGCTAGAGATGGGAGTGATAGAAGAGTCAAACAGTGCCTGGTGTAGCCCCATTGTTCTTGTCGTCAAGAAGGATGGGTCTATACGGTTCTGTGTGGACTACCGCAGGGTGAATGACGTGTCACGATTTGATGCCTATCCCATGCCAAGGGTCGACGAGCTCCTGGATCGGCTGGGCACTGCGCGTTTCTTCACCACACTGGATTTGACCAAGGGCTACTGGCAGATTCCCCTGTCACCGGAGTCCAAGGAAAAAACGGCCTTCTCCACTCCGTACGGTTTGTACCAATTCGTGACGCTTCCGTTCGGGTTGTTCGGAGCCCCAGCCACGTTCCAGCGTCTCATGGACAAGGTGCTGCGGCCGCACGCAGCATATGCGGCCGCCTACCTGGATGATGTTATCATCCATAGTAACAGCTGGGCGGCGCATGTGCGGCAGGTGGCCGCGGTGCTGGAGTCCTTGAGACAGGCGGGGCTGACGGCCAACCCGAAGAAGTGCGCGGTTGGACGGAGGGAGGTACGGTATCTGGGTCACCACTTGGGCGGCGGGCAGGTGCACCCACAGGTGGATAAGACAGCAGCGATCGCAGCCTGTCCGCAGCCCAAGTCCAAAAAAGAGGTACGGCGGTTCCTGGGGCTGGCGGGCTACTATCAGCGGTTCATACCTAAATTCTCGGACCTGGCCAGCCCCTTGACCGACCTGACCCGGAAGAGTGCCTCAGATCCGGTCCAGTGGACGGAGCAGTGCCAGCGGGCGTTTGAGAGAATAAAGCAGGCCCTCTGTGGGGAGCCACTCCTCTACACACCTAACTTCTCTCTCCCTTTTTTCCTGCAGACTGATGCGTCGAACAGAGGGCTGGGGGCCGTTTTGTCCCAGCAGGTGCAGGGCGTCGACCGCCCTGTAGTTTACATCAGCCGCAAGTTGTCTGAGAGGGAGGCTCGCTACAGCACGGTAGAGAAAGAGTGCCTGGCAATCAGGTGGGCGGTCGGGGCCCTGCGCTACTACCTCCTGGGACGCCCATTCACCCTCTGTTCGGACCACGCCCCTCTCCAATGGCTCCATCGCATGAAGGATACCAACGCCCGAATCACACGGTGGTATCTAGCTCTACAGCCTTTTAAGTTCACAGTGATTCATAGGCCGGGGGCGCAGATGGCCGTGGCTGACTTCCTCTCCCGCTCCTTGGAGCCGGTGGGGGGAGTTGGTTAGGCCGGATGGCTCCCCGGCCTAAGTCGGGCGGTGGGGATATGTGGCGATGGGCGTGGGAGAGCTCAGCTGCAGGAGAGAGAGGTGTGGAGGCAGCGTCAAGGTAATTGACACAGGTGGTGGTAATCGGCTGACCTGATTATCTCCGCAGTAGCAGCCGGAGCGGAGGATAAAAAGTCGGGCAGACAGAGATGAGAGGAGCAGCGGAGAGACAGTGGAAGCTGCGTGGACTGAGTGACAGCGGAGGCTGCGTGGACTGAGTGACAGCGGAGGCTGCGTGGACTGAGTGACAGCGGAGGCTGCGTGGACTGAGTGACAGCGGAGGCTGCGTGGACTGAGTGACAGCGGAGGCTGCGTGGACTGGGTGACAGCGGAGGCTGCGTGGACTGGGTGACAGCGGAGGCTGCGTGGACTGGGTGACAGCGGAGGCTGCGTGGACTGGGTGACAGCGGAGGCTGCGTGGACTGGGTGACAGCGGAGGCTGCGTGGACTGGGTGACAGCGGAGGCTGCGTACCGGACTGTGGTATACATTGAATCGTGAAATAATAAACAATATTCCCTCGACAACCAAGGCGTGTGTGTGTATTGAGTGGACCCACGGACAGCGAACTTGTCACAACGTTAAACCTGCAACAATAAATCTAAAAACAGTCACTCAATTGAACATGAGACCTTCAGGCAGTTTATGTAGAGAGCTTAACTAATTTTGACCTTGTGCTGCAGGCCCCTAGCCTAGCCCTGCTAGACCCATGTTCTGAAGGCACAAGGGTCTAGGACCGCTTGACAGGGAGGGAGGCGGGCTAAAAGGTTGTCTTTCAAATCACTCTGCAGCAATTGGGTAGGTATACAACCAATCAGCGCAACGAATAGGCTGACGTAGTTCCTCGAGCGCCGGCGGATTGTGGCTAAGTCCCATTAGCTTCCCAACCAGCGGAGCCAACTGGTATATTAAGGATTTGCCATATCCCGTCGGCATAAGTCCACATACGTCTTTCTTCTCAATGAAACACTTCAGTGCCGTCCTTTGTTTATCTTTCAAGTTGAATTTTAGCTTCAAATCTTTAAGGGCTGTGGCCAAAGCCGAGTCGAAAGATAACTGTTTATTGTGCGCCGGTTGTTTCTGTCAGAATCGTCGCGCCTCTGTCGTAAATTAGTTATGCCCGCCTTCTGACTCTACACTTCATGGTGATTGGTCCGGCCAGTTTTAGGAGCATCCAGCCTCGAGCCTTATGGAGGGTAACTAGACCCACCCTGGCAGAGAATTAAATTCGTTGCTGTGGGTTGTCTAGCGCGGCTAGGCTAGCAGGCTCCTGAAGTCACCTTAAATATTATTTTTCCATGTCAAAATAGTATTATATTAAATTGTAAATTCCAGACTTAAATGTCCAAGAAAAGGTTAACTAGAGCAGCAAGTCGATGCTTTATTTTAGGTACGCACCGTAGACTGATTGTTGTCAAAGGCATCCCAACATTTCATGTCTCATTACAGCAGGTAGTATAGTAACATAGTTGTATTTGACATTTTACTGGATCCCACAGTTCACTATCAACTTGTTTTTATTTTTTCATATGTTTCATCGGTTTTAAAATGCACAGAACAAAAAGTGGGCAAATTTGCAATTTAGATAAATTTGACAGCAAACGGCAAACTTCAAAGCAAGGGCTATTTTGTACGTTTTTGACATTCCTCACCAAGACGCATCTCATGTTGGCTGTTGTTATAAAATGTGACTTATTTCACATTGATTCCATTACATTCTGCCAAGGTCAATCAGCTTGTGATGCTGCGTTACATTTCTGGTGGTAATTCTGTGTTTCTTGCTTCAACATTAAGGTTTCCGTGCCTTTGCCACGGCTAAAGACGGCTCCAAATGTCTGGCCATGGAGTACGGAGGAGAGCAATCCCTCAATGATGTGATAGAGAAGAGGAAGAAGGACAGTCTGAAGGCTTTCCCTGCCGCCAACATAGAGAAAGTGGCGCTGCATGTGGCCCGCAGCCTGCAGGTGATTCATCTACCTGCTGCCAACGCATAGATTACATTGAATTAACGTCACACGTGTCGCTCTATGTATTGAAATTGTTGCTCAGCTTAAATTCAACTTTTAGTTTTAACTTCTTGACTTACAGATCAACGTATTTTGGTTTTTTTCCCCAAAACATTTTCATCTTCTGTCAGCATCTGCCATCTTCAAATTTGATTTAACAACATCAACACAAACGACTGTTGACGGGTGGGAATGCTGTGTTTGTTTGTCTTTACAGTATCTGCACAATGAGAAGAAGCTGCTGCACGGCGACATGAAGTCATGCAATGTGGTCATCAAAGGCAACTTTGAGACGGTGAAAATCTGTGACATCGGTGTTTCTCTGCAGCTGGATGAGAACATGAGAGGTGAGCTTGGTTTTTCAGTAATGAAAACAAGCGCTTAGCTTTGAGGTGGATATGCTTTTATTTTAAAAGTGCATTTATTGCATTTTCACAAATAGAATAAAATTTTCACAAATCAGAGACTATGTTTTTATGAATCTACAGGCTCTGTAGAATAATTCAGTCCAGATTTGAAGAGTCTACGTGTAGCGGTTCTCGACCTGGACCTGGTCTAATGTGGTCTATATGCTGAAAAAACAGTAAAATGTGCATTTATTGCATTTTCACAAATAGAATAAAGTTTTCACAAATCAGAGACTATGTTTTTATGAATTCAGAGGCTCTGTAGAATAATTCAGTCCAGATTTGAAGAGTCTAAGTGTAGCGGTTCTCGAGCTGGACCTGGTCTAATGTGGTCTGGATGAGAAAAAAACTGTAAAATGTGCCTTTATTGCATTTTCACAAATAGAATAAAGTTTTCACAAATCAGAGACTATGTTTTTATGAATCTACAGGCTCTGTAGAATAATTCAGTCTAAATTTGAAGAGTCTAAGTGTAGCGGTTCTCAAGCTGGACCTGGTCTAATGTGGTCTATATGCTGAAAAAACAGTAAAATGTGCCTTTATTGCATTTTCACAAATAGAATAAAGTTTTCACAAATCAGAGACTATGTTTTTATGAATTCAGAGGCTCTGTAGAATAATTCAGTCCAGATTTGAAGAGTCTAAGTGTAGCGGTTCTCGAGCTGGACCTGGTCTAATGTGGTCTGGATGAGAAAAAACTGTAAAATGTGCCTTTATTGCATTTTCACAAATAGAATAAAGTTTTCACAAATCAGAGACTATGTTTTTATGAATCTACAGGCTCTGTAGAATAATTCAGTCTAAATTTGAAGAGTCGTAGTGTAGCGGTTCTCGAGCTGGACCTGGTCTAATGTGGTCTATATGCTGAAAAAACAGTAAAATGTGCATTTATTGCATTTTCACAAATAGAATAAAGTTTTCACAAATCAGAGACTATGTTTTTATGAATCTACAGGCTCTGTAGAATAATTCAGTCTAAATTTGAAGAGTCTTAGTGTAGCGGTTCTCGAGCTGGACCTGGTCTAATGTGGTCTATATGCTGAAAAAACAGTAAAATGTGCATTTATTGCATTTTCACAAATAGAATAAAGTTTTCACAAATCAGAGACTATGTTTTTATGAATCTACAGGCTCTGTAGAATAATTCAGTCCAGATTTGAAGAGTCTAAGTGTAGCGGTTCTCGACTTGGACCTGGTCGAATGTGGTCTATATGCTGAAAAAACAGTAAAATGTGCATTTATTGCATTTTCACAAATAGAATAAAGTTTTCACAAATCAGAGACTATGTTTTTATGAATCTACAGGCTCTGTAGAATAATTCAGTCTAAATTTGAAGAGTCTAAGTGTAGCGGTTCTCAAGCTGGACCTGGTCTAATGTGGTCTATATGCTGAAAAAACAGTAAAATGTGCATTTATTGCATTTTCACAAATAGAATAAAGTTTTCACAAATCAGAGACTATGTTATTATGAATTCAGAGGCTCTGTAGAATAATTCAGTCCAGATTTGAAGAGTCTAAGTGTAGCGGTTCTCGAGCTGGACCTGGTCTAATGTGGTCTGGATGAGAAAAAAACAGTAAAATGTGCCTTTATTGCATTTTCACAAATAGAATAAAGTTTTCACAAATCAGAGACTATGTTTTTATGAATCTACAGGCTCTGTAGAATAATTCAGTCCAGATTTGAAGAGTCTACGTGTAGCGGTTCTCGACCTGGACCTGGTCTAATGTGGTCTGGATGAGAAAAAAACTGTAAAATGTGCCTTTATTGCATTTTCACAAATAGAATAAAGTTTTCACAAATCAGAGACTATGTTTTTATGAATTTTCAGGCTCTGTAGAATAGTCGAGTACAGATGTGAGGAGTGTAGGTACAGTGGTTTTCAATCTGGACCTGGTCTAATAAGGACTGGTTATAAAGCAAAAACGGTGAAATATCCCCTTAAACGTTTTCACAAATAAAATACAAATTTTACAAATACAATAGCTCTTGTCAGGCATAGTTAATGTCTTACCCAAATGTCTAAAATGTTTACACATCAAGAAGTGTCGAAAAAAACAGATAATCAGTGGATAAACTGTCGCACCGCACGTTCATTTCATTTCCCCTTAACTTTTCCCTTAAGTGCCGAATCGGAAGCTAACTTCAGCGTCGTGGGTTGGGGCAGTTCTGCAGTCACGCTGCTGCCATATTATGGAAGGTATGTTGATTTGAATAAAACTTAATTTGATTCATGTATATACGATGTGGCTGTGCAAACAGAGGTTGTTATTGTCATTTCTGAAACAGCTCCTGCAGTTTACTGTGTTATTAGCCCTGTCACAAGCTAATGCTAATTCCCTGGAGCAACAAAAAACTGATTCTGACCAAACCGCAGTCATAACAACGTCTCAAAATAGCAGAGAGTATCTTTTTACCTCACTGATGGCATGGCTAGGTCTTTAGTGGAAACTGAACTTTGGTAGAATCGCTGCAGCTGCGCTGACAGTGACCGATGCAAGCTGTTTGTTTACATAGCCATGAGCTGGACCGCAGCATTCAGATCTAACCTTTCCGTGCTCTAAACAATTCTGAGAGAGAGAAAGCTTCATCTTTCCCCAGTTGTTGTGGCACCCGCGGACAGCGTAATTGATGCCAAACATGTTAAAATCGCTTAAAAGAACAGTTAAAAGTAGCTACAGTAGCGAGAGGACTCGATGTTATAGTGCAAAGACGGTCAATCGGAAGTCGCTCTCAAAAATGGCGCTGCCCTGCCTCACTTCCTGAATAAGGTGAATACACAACCTGGTCTCACGGGGATTCGTGAAACTGTCACGTAAGTTTTAGTTTCGGTTTCGTGCGCACCAACACGAATACAGGCACTCTCGGCCCCACGGCTCGTCAGCGCCAATAGGCAGTAGCGGTCGATGCGGCGTCTACTCTTTATTATGTCTATGGAGGAGAGTCTCCTCAAGGACTGATCACAGCAGCAGAACCCTGAACCACAAGTTAGGGATGAGACAGATGAAGATGAGTCGGTTGTTAGTTTTGATAATTTGCTCGCCCTCAGTCACAGGATGTACATACATACATGCTGATGTTGTAAAGAGTAGTGTTGGAGATTTGCCCTTTAACTGATGTTCTGTGAAATCTAAGTTGCGATGGAACTGTTTCCTTGCAGAGGAAAAAAAGACGATAGCGTTATTAGAAACTGCAACACTTCTTATTTTATTTTTATTTTTTTCTTTAAAATGAAATATTTATATTTTTTCTTTTAATTAATTTTAAGATTTGAATATCTGAACACTTATTTGAACAGAACAGATTCTGATATTGCTGACAAGTATGTGTTGTAAAGAATAATGTTGGAGATGTGCACTTATTTTGAAATAAATCCACATTGTGAAGCAACCCTTACTTGCACTGAATTGGAAGTATTTTAGAAAAATACACTGACTTACAGGGCTTTACAGAAAAGTGTGCTATTGTAGACTTGACATGTAGTTACATGATTTTAATATTAATAGGTCGTGATCTAAAGTGGACCTGAAACTCCAGGGCTGAGCATGAATCCCACTCTGGCCCTGATATTCATTCTCTGTTCCACAATGATTCTGGGTTTATAGGGTTTATTTATTTGTATTTAATCTTCTGTGGATGAATCCCGAGATCCATCAGAGCTGCCAGGAGAATTTCATTAAGGTAAGCGGCCATTAAGCACAAAATTACGGAGCACTGCTTGAACTGTGTTATTAGAAGGACTATAAGATGATTTTAGTGCAATAAGGATCTTGTTCTCACTAAGATGCTTCAATCAGAGGCGGATCTTGTCAGAAAAGGTTCAGGTAGCTTTGAGGCTCCACACATCTCTGACAGGCGATGGAAACTCGTGCGCATACGTGGAAAAGCGAAACAGAAATGGACAACATGGACGATTGTTTTAGCTGCAGATCAGAACTGGTCAAGCACAGTGCATCTTTTAAATCATGGCAACAGAAGGTGACGCGCACCTACAAAAGGCCTGTTGACTTTCGAACTTTCCATTTTGCATTTGGACTGTCAACATGAAGGTAAGAAAATTATTTTCATGCTTTTCTCATCAGCTGATCTTCTCTGAACACTGTGTTTTGCTGTATAACCGTACAGGAGAATGTGTAGATAAAACTGTTATTTTGTTACCTCCGCCAGGAGGTTATGTAATCATCGGAGTTTGTCTGTTTGTCTGATAATTAACAGCATAACTCAAAAAGTCATGGAGGGATTTTCACCAGATTTTTACAGAATGCCCGGAAGGCCAAAAGTAACAATCGATTAGTTTTTGGAGGTGATCCGGATCACCGTCTGTACAATTTTGAGAGATGGCATCTCTCAAAATTGTACAGTCCTTCAAAAAAATCCTGGATCCAGACGGTGATCCGGATCACCTCCAAAATCTAATAGATTGTTACTTTGGGCTTCCGGGCATTCTGTAAAAAATGGTGAAAATCCGTCCATGACTTTTCGAGTTATGTTAACAGACAGACAGACAGACAGACAAACAGATGGCCTGGCGAAGGTCTGCGCTCTCCGAGTGCGTTTCTAGTTTAACATGGAAAGTTCGGTGGAAAATGGCTGCTGGTCCATTTCTCATAAAATGTTCCAAATATGATCAGTTGTGTGTGAAGCATTGAAGGTCCTCGGAGCCTCTTTTTAAGGTTTCCGATCAAACGTTCAGTTTATCATGATGTGGATATTGATTTAAATGTGCCGAGACCAGTAAAATGAATAATTTACATGTTCACTATGAAAAACGTCAAAAATCTGCATTTTATAAATTGATATTTGTTATTTCACAATGTGGCTGCACATTGGAGTAGTGGTTGGCACTTTCGCCTTGCAGCAAGAAGATACCCGGTTCTGTATAATTTGGTTTCAGAAATTAAAAAGCAATATGGCGACTGGCCCATATTTCATAAAACACTAAGAAATGTGTATCTTTGGTAACCATGACGATGGAAGTATTTGAAGAAGCGTCGCGAGGGGAAACGTCCCGACGTCAGAACGTGCACGTGTAATATCCACATCAAAAATATGTATTTTTATAAACACTAATCATTGTTATTATTATTTCACAACAATTGGCACTAAATGTATGTTATTTTCACTGTATTTAAATCGGCAAAATATAGTTAATTTACAAATATTTGCTGTTAGCTACAAGAAAAAAATGTGTACAATGGGGATGGAAATCAAATAGTAAATGCTAATGGTAGTTTGCATGTTCTCCCTGTGCATGCGTGGGTTTTCTCCGGGCACTCCGGCTTCCTCCCACAGTCCAAAAATATGCTGAGGTTACTTAAAAATTCTCTATACACCGCTTTATCCTCACTCGGGTCGCGGGGGGTGCTGGAGCCGATCTCAGCTGACTCGAGGGAAGGCAGGGGACACCCTGGACAGGTCGCCAGTCTGTCGCAGGGCTACATATACAGACAAACAGTATGAAATGAGTAGTACTGGGGCTGCACAAGGAACAGTCCTGGCTCCATTCATTCTGTGTACATCTGACTTCAAATACAGCACTGAGTCCTGCCACATTCAGAAATACTCTGATGACACTGGCAATTTAGAGTAATCAATTAACCTCAGCATATTTTTGGACTGTGGGAGGAAGCCAGAGTTGATTATTATTTCGGTTATTTTAATATAATTTTTATTTAAATACATCACAGATATTTCCTGTGGTTTCCATTATTTTTTAACCCATATTCACAGTGGTTTACTGTATTATTATTGTTAAAAATAGTGGAATAGTGTATTGTCCAAGTGAAAAAGAACAGCAAATATCTGTATTTATTTTGTCAAACATTATTATTATTATTATTATTATTATTATTATTATGTAGTAGTAGTATTTCAGAAAATATAATCTGTAATACAATAATTATTATTTTGGTTCTACTTTAATATTATTATAATTTAAATACTTTACAGATATTTTAATCTATATTCACAGTCGTTTACTGTATTATTATTGTTAAAAGATCATTTTTGTAAAACAGATTTAGTGTTTTGCATTTTGATGCATGGTATTTATGGAATTTGGAGTTAAAATAAGTGAAATGATGGAGAAGTAAAACGAGGAGCATTCATGAGAGCTGGTTTGTGACGTTGCAGAGCTGTGTGAGTTTTTAGTCTCTGCTGACTAAAGATAAACAAAGTGAGGATTTTAGTTGAGAAGTTTTCTTTCTGGATTAGTCTCTGAGCAGAAATGTGAAGCATCTTCCTGAAACCCTGAAGCTGGAGTCGATCAGAGACTCGGGGTGCAGCAACATGTTCTCCTCTGAGTTCCTCTGAGGTTCTCCTGAGCGTCCCTCTTTGAGCAGCTTCACCTCTTTGCTCCAGTTTCCTGAGTCTGTGTTGAAATGTTGTTTTTGTTTCTGTTTCCAGCGGACGTCGGACCCCAGCGACTCTCCAAGGTACAGCACACCCTCACCTCCACCATGCGCTCCCTCCTCCTCCCCCCCTCCCTCCAAGCGTCCTCGCTTGTCTCCCTCCCCCTCTCCTCTCTCCTCTTCCTCCCCTCTTCCTCCTCCCCCCTCCCTCCAAGCGTCCTCGCTTGTCTCCCCCCCCTCTCCTCTCTCCTCTTCCTCCCCCTCTTCCTCCTCCCCCCTCCCTCCAAGCGTCCTCGCTTGTCTCCCCCCCCTCTCCTCTCTCCTCTTCCTCCCCCTCTTCCTCCTCCCCCCCTCCCTCCAAGCGTCCTCGCTTGTCTCCCCCCCCTCTCCTCTCTCCTCTTCCTCCCCCTCTTCCTCCTCCCCCCCTCCCTCCAAGCGTCCTCGCTTGTCTCCCCCCCCTCTCCTCTCTCCTCTTCCTCCCCCTCTTCCTCCTCCCCCCTCCCTCCAAGCGTCCTCGCTTGTCTCCCCCCCTCTCCTCTCTCCTCTTCCTCCCCTCTTCCTCCTCCCCCCTCCCTCCAAGCGTCCTCGCTTGTCTCCCCCCCCTCTCCTCTCTCCTCTTCCTCCCCCTCTTCCTCCTCCCCCCCTCCCTCCAAGCGTCCTCGCTTGTCTCCCCCCCCTCTCCTCTCTCCTCTTCCTCCCCTCTTCCTCCTCCCCCCCTCCCTCCAAGCGTCCTCGCTTGTCTCCCTCCCCCTCTCCTCTCTCCTCTTCCTCCCCCTCTTCCTCCTCCCCCCTCCCTCCAAGCGTCCTCGCTTGTCTCCCCCCCTCTCCTCTCTCCTCTTCCTCCCCCTCTTCCTCCTCCCCCCCTCCCTCCAAGCGTCCTCGCTTGTCTCCCCCCCCTCTCCTCTCTCCTCTTCCTCCCCCTCTTCCTCCTCCCCCCCTCCCTCCAAGCGTCCTCGCTTGTCTCCCCCCCCTTCTCCTCTCTCCTCTTCCTCCCCCTCTTCCTCCTCCCCCCCTCCCTCCAAGCGTCCTCGCTTGTCTCCCCCCCCTCTCCTCTCTCCTCTTCCTCTCCCTCTTCCTCCTCCCCCCCTCCCTCCAAGCGTCCTCGCTTGTCTCCCCCCCTTCTCCTCTCTCCTCTTCCTCCCCCTCTTCCTCCTCCCCCCCTCCCTCCAAGCGTCCTCGCTTGTCTCCCCCCCTTCTCCTCTCTCCTCTTCCTCCCCCTCTTCCTCCTCCCCCCTCCCTCCAAGCGTCCTCGCTTGTCTCCCCCCCCTCTCCTCTCTCCTCTTCCTCCCCCTCTTCCTCCTCCCCCCTCCCTCCAAGCGTCCTCGCTTGTCTCCCCCCACCTCTCCCCCCACAAAAAAACTCGTCTTTTTCTCAAAAAAACAAAACAAAAACCTCTTCTTTTTCTCAAAAAAATAAAAAAAACTTTTCTCAAAAAAACTCTTCTTTTTCTCAAAAAAGAAAAAAAATTCTCAAAAAACTTCTTTTTCTTAAAAAAACAAAAAAAACTCTTGTTTTTCTAAAAAAAAAAACTCTTCTTTTTCTAAAAAACAAAACAAAAAAACTCTTCTTTTTCTCCCTTCCCCCTCTCTCCTATCTACTCCCCCTCCTCCCCCTCTCACCCTTCTTTTTCTCCCCTCCCTTGGAGTTGCAGGATATCGGAGGACTCTTCTTCCCCTCCAAGTTTTTCTTTTGAGGGACCTCCTGACAAACATACAGAATGCTGACAAACATGCAGGAGGTCCTCTCTTAGCATTTTTTTCTAACCAGTGTGTGAGTTTCTCTCCTCAGATGCCTCCTGCCTTACCTAAGAGGGCTGCTGGACTTCCTGCCAGCCAACCTCCAGGTAAGAAGGTTCACAAACCTTTCATTTCATTAAATTTACCCCGTTTTGTTTTAAACATTTTAGCTACGTGTGATTTTCTGGATGTGATCTGGTCAGTTTTATTTGAATGAATCTCTTGTGATTATGTCTGATCAGATCTATTCCAACTTTATTTGGATGAATTTTCTTCGACTGTATTTTGTGTGATTCTGTCTGAGCTCGGTTCTTGTCGGTGGGACTCTTGTCAGGGTGCCCGTCAGAGGTGTGAGCGGATCTGGGGGGCATTGTGGGAAACCTCCTGTGGTGCCCCCCCTCACAGTGAAGCTCCGCTCTGTCAGAAGGTGAACAGGATGCAGACGGCATGTCACAGAGAAGCAACATGTGCGTCTGTATCCCACCCTGGACCCACAGTGGAGTCCACAGTGACAAGATCACAGTTCAGGAGAGTCACACTGGGATTAAAAGGGGTGGTTAAATGTGTTATTTAAGATAGTAAGTGTAGTGTGAGGGTGAAAGTCTCGCTGCCAGAGGGAAGTTTCCAGGAGAGGTACGTAAGGATCCCTGTGAATGCTGCTGCATGAAACGGTGAGTTTTGGATTTTGACTTTGCATTCATATATCTAATATTTTTGAAATCTCAACAATAACACACGTCGACAAGATTCTGCCGCGTTTTTCTTTTTGATTTCTTTCAGACTGATGATCTCGGGACCCAAGACCAAGACAAGGACGACCCCAAAGACGATTTGAAGACGAGTGACCGAGCCCCAACAGAGATGAAGCCAGAGACGACGACCGCCCTGTGAGGAGAAGAAACTTTATTGAGATTTTACCGGATGCACTGGTAATTTAAATGTGAAAAGAAAGAATGAGCCAACAGACACTGCAGGGATTTAGTATGTAGCACATCACAGTCTGACAAAATGTAGTGATGTCAGAATCAATTGAAAAATACATCTGTATCTCTCTCTCTTTTTTTTTAAAGAATTGGTGCTTCAACGACATCAAGCAGATTCAGACAGGATGGACCAGAGATGACGGGAGGCAGATCCAGGACCAGTGCATGACTCGTGAGACCATGCAATTAACACAAGGTAAGTTTATCAAATAAACTGGCTAATTAGAAACTTAATGTTAATATGAGTATGTGAAGTCATTTAGCTCAGATGTAATTATTTGTCTGAGTCAATTAAAGTTTTCTCTCTTTTTGCTGTCTTTAGAGCCATCTCTCCAAGACCCCCGATCTTATGAAAGATCAGATCAATAACCAAATGAAAAGGTGACTTTGAACACTAAAATGCACCATCTCTGCAGTTCACCTTTGTAATGTCTCTAAGTTCTGTTAGTTGTTCATCTCCCACCTGCCTCTCCCTCAGAATTTCTATCTGAATTTTCAGAGTTCTTCACTAATTTAGTCTTAGTACAGACAGAGTCATTATAACAGGTGACTTAAATATCCATGCAGATGCTGTGAATGACAGCTTTAACTGCATTTAGCTCATTGTTACACTCAGTTTTTTCTCAAAATGTTCATTTTCCAACCCAGGCTGCTGGAGGATTTCACATGATGTATTCCTCTCTCCTCTCTCCTCTCCTCTTTATGTCTTCAAACAGTTAGACGCCACCTTTGTATGTCACTGACTTTGTGTTTTGTCCTCTGCAGGTTTCTCTGGATCTGGAGCTGCATGTTTCTGATCTGCTGTTGTCGGCCTCAGCGACCTCCAAAGTCTTCATGTTCTCTCCTTCCTCTCTACCCTCAACCCAACCAGAAGGTTTTTAAAACTTCCCAACAACAGGAAGTTTTTTTCCTTCACACTGGGACCACATGGTTGATCTGATCAACTGCAAAAAGAGAGATCCTCAAATAAAAAACAAAGGAACACAACAGAACTCTGTTTGTTTTAAAGTGTAACATAATGCACCCTTCCTTTTATACTTATTTTTGGAGAGCATGTGTTATGGTTCTCAAACTAAATTAGTTTAAAAAATGTGCTTTCAAACCACTGGTTTCTCACAAACACCTGGACTCCATCTTAAAACTGCACAGTATTTGAACATACTGCTGGTTGAGTGTTTACTTGGAGTAAATACACTAACATTAACAGATTGTATCTGAAATTCAGTCATAATGTGCACCAACTAGTGTCTGTTGTGGTTGACAATAAAGTAGCTATTCTGTTCTATTCTGATTAATCCCTGCTTATGCTGCATCCTTGTCCTAGATTACAGGATGCATTCAGTCCCTGGATGTGTTCCAGGCAGAAAAGTTAGATTTGGTTACAATAGGAGGAGCAGTTTAAGTGTTTCGGTCTTGTAGATTGTTCCAGAATGAAAAGTGCAGATTTGAAATCCTCAGTGTGTGTGTGGTCAGTAATTAGAGATGCTCCAACCTGAGCTGTGCAACATAACCAACTATTATGCATTGTTGCCTGTTTTGGTTCTCCCTTGTGTCGTATGCTGTTCACTGCAATTCAACAGTTTCATTTATCAGACGCTTTTATCCAAAGCAGCGCATCTGAAGTAGATACAACACACAGTCGATGAACCTGAACACATCATCAGTGATGCTTCCTGGACTGTTTCGGCTCTTTCAACATCACACTCCATCACCCAGGACACCCAGGCAGAGTAGATCAGGTTGTGTCTAGGGGTCGCAGCGCCCCCAACAGGTACCTAGTACATAACACATCGACTTAAAGGGGAACTTCGTTTTTTTCAACCTGGGGTCTGTTTTCATATATCATTTCATACATGTGAGTGATGGAGAAATGAATTTTTGACACAGCTCCAGTATTTAGCCAGGAAGGCAACTTAGCAGCTCAGCTAGCGAAAAGTATGGGGCAACTTGCCCCCCCCGCATCAAAGTCCGCCCTAACGTGCTTTTTTCCCCACACTGACCGGCTCGGATAGTCTCAATGAGTGTCCCACAACATACTAGAGATGAGAAGTGAACGAAAACCTCAACATTACCTGGCGATCGCTCTTTGTTGTGGTCTGTATCCAAATCTCAGGACGCTAGAAAGCAAATCTCATTAAAGTTTCCCTTTAATGTCTGCCAAAGTCCAGATACTAATGTGCCTCAAATCTGACACGTGTTAGATTCATGTTTGAAACAATAATGCTCAGTTTGCACTGAATGTAATTCTGGGATTTTGCAGAAACATTCTTACACCTCATTCAGTCCTGTTTTCTGCCCACACCTGCTGGTTATCAGACTATTTCCTCTGACTTTAATAAACACCTGCAGCATCACACGTAGCAGCAAAAACCATCAGTTCTCTATGTGCATTTACACACGTGTCTAGGCAATGGTGACTTCTTTAGTGAAAGTGAGATGGAAGCTTCATGAAGCAGTGAACCACTTTGACAGAAGAGTGACATCTGCTGGCTCTGTGTCAGAACAGCATCTAAGTGGAAAAAACTTCTCCACAGTCAGAGGTGTTTGAAAGATCGAAAACAGAATGAACAAGAGTGGCGCGAAGAAAGCAAGAATTAAAAAGAGGAACGCTCTGGAAACACATGCAGCCAAATGTGCTGTCACTGTGGACTTTTTCACTAAAACGAGCTCGTGGTTTGAAACGACAAATGAGGACAATGAAACGGTACAACAAGATGTTGAGCTTTGCTTTCAAACCACCGTTCAAATTAATTATGAAGTCAGTGAATTGTGTTGCCTTGTGGCATATCTCATAACATTATATCATTTAAATAAAAATATGATGCCAGGCCACATAACTGGGAAACTTTGTCTTGTAGCCCCTCAGAGTAAAGAAATCCAGCACCAAGCAGCAGCCATGAGTCCAGAATGGTTCATTGAATCAAGATGAATGATATGAATATCCCTCCATTCTCTATACACCGCTTTATCCTCACTCGGGTCGCGGGGGGTGCTGGAGCCTATCCCAGCTGACTCGGGCGAAGGCAGAGGACACCCTGGACAGGTCGCCAGTCTGTCGCAGGGCTACATATACAGACGAACAATTTAGAGTAATCAATTAACCTCAGCATATTTTTGGACTGTGGGAGGAAGCTGGAGTACCTGGAGAAAACCCACGCATGCACAGGGAGAACATGGAAACTCCATGTAGAGAGATCCCAGGCCCACCCCGGGATTCAAACTGGGATCTTCTTGCTGCAAGGCAAAAGTGCTAACCACTACTCCACTGTGCAGCCCTGATATGAATATGCATTTTTAAAATGTGATTTATTGTCAGAAGCAGAGCCAGGGGAATCAAAATAGCAGTTTCTCACTTCTTTGAACAAGTTGTAAATGCTTTGGTACATCCATGCAAATGATTATGTACAATTCTCTGCTGTTTCGTACATGATCAGTTGCTTATGTCATGTTGATCAAAATGTACAATAGGTCTCTGTTGAATAATCTCAATCTCCACAACATTTGGGCATTAATTCATCGCATAAGTCTTAACATGTAAAATGATTTAACAACTTGTCATAATAGGGCCGCACAGTAGAGTAGTGGTTTGCACTTTTACCTTGCAGCAAGAAGATCTCTGGTTCAAATCCTGGGGTGGGCCTGGGATCTTTCTGCATGGAGTTTGCATGTTCTCCCTGTGCATGTGTGGGTTTTCTCTGGGCACTCCGGCTTCCTCCCACAGTCCATAAATATGCTGAGGTTAATTGGTTATTCTAAATTGCCTGTAGGTGTGAGTGTGATTGTAGCCCTGCAACAGATTGGCTCCAGCGGTTTTGTTGTTACAGAGGAGAGAAGTTCAGGTAATGTTACTTCTGTTGGGTGAATGACTAAGTCTCATATCTTAAAGCAATGCGAAACACTTTCAACTGGACTGGCGCCACAATAATCTCAGTAACTCACCGAAAGAAGCTAACTTTACAGTTATTGTATTGATGCTAGTTTGGTTTTTGCCGTTAAGACTGTTGACTAAACGTTCATTACATCATGTAAAATAGTTCACTAATAAATTTTCTAAAAGTTAATTCTGCTTTTGCTCTAATTGGTACCAACTTTGAAGCTGCCAAACATTGACATAATACTTCACGTTTAGTCATGTTGCACACCACTTACTCCTATAAGACATAATGCTTTAAGTCATACTGTAGTAGAAGCTCGTTAGGCTCTTTTTTAATTTGTCAAGTCAACAGTACTAATCAGTAAGGACAAATGTTTTTCTACAGTAGGCATATTGACATCTGTTCTTCTTTGACAGAATGACCTCCACTATCGCATCCAGCGTCGAAGACTCATTTAAAACCCCGAAAACTGTAAGACCGAGGAGCCGAAACAGCGGCGGTACCCCCATCACCATCCCTGCCTCACCTTTCATGAAGAAGCTGGGATGTGGGACTGGAGTCAATGTTTACCTCCTGAACAGGTTAGTCACAGTCAGTCAGTTATCGGTGAAATATTTTTAGACTTAGCCTTCATCGCATTTTTCTACGTCCTCCGCTTCAACTTCAGCTTTATTGTCATTCAGCAGAACACAGTTAAAGGAAATGACGTTTCTCACATTCATTCACAGTGCAGAGATAAAAGTAATTCTATGAAAAGTTAAGAATAAATATGAAGTAAAATAAATGTAAGATAAATGTAAAAAAAGAAAAAAAACCTAAACTAAATAAAAAAACACAAGCATACATCAGGTCTGTGTGTGTTGGTTACACACTGGTATGTCAGATTCATTCATGCTTTTTTCATTGGTAAATGTACATAACAGGCCTAATCGAGCCTGAAATGTCTAACAGCACAGATCAGCCTTCAAAAAGGTTACAATTTTGTGTTTCATACAAAAAATATAGTGGGAATGTGATGGCAGATTTTTATTTTTTCTAAATTGGAGGAAAAAGACTCAACTGTAGAATGTTAACTATGCCAGTGAAGATCATCAGCATTAATGTAGTTAATGGATTAATGAGTTAGTCAGAAAACATACAGGGAAACAAAACACAAAATAAAGGCTAAACAAGGCTGGCTTTATTGGGTGTCGTTTTCTCATTGTAAAGTGAATGTCCTTTGCCTTTGGGCTGGTATTAGATACACACGTGGACAAAATTGTTGGTACCCCTCAGTTAAAGAAGGAAAAACCCACAATTCTCACTGAAATCACTTGAAACTCACAAAAGTAACAATAAATAAAAATTTATTGAAAATTAAATAATCAAAATCAGTCATCACTTTTGAATTGCTGATTAACATAATTATTTAAAAAAAACAAACTAATGAAATAGGGCTGGACAAAAATGATGGTACCCATAACTTAATATTTTGTTGCACAACCTTTTGAGGCAATCACTGCAATTAAACAATTTCTGTATTTGTCAATGAGCGTTCTGCAGCTGTCAACAGGTATTTTGGCCCACTCCTCATGAGCAAACAGCTCCAGTTGTCTCAGGTTTGATGGGTGTCTTCTCCAAATGGCATGTTTCAGCTCCTTCCACATATGTTCAATGGGATTCAGATCTGGGCTCATAGAAGGCCACTTTAGAATAGTCCAACGCTTTTCTCTCAGCCATTCTTGGGTGTTTTTGGCTGTGTGTTTTGGATCGTTGTCCTGTTGGAAGACCCATGACCTGCGACTGAGACCAAGCTTTCTGACACTAGGCAGCACATTTCTCTCCAGAATGCCTTGATAGTCTTCAGATTTCATCGTACCTTGCACACTTTCAAGACACCCTGTGCCAGATGCAGCAAAGCAGCCCCAAAACATTACTGAGCCTCCTCCATGTTTCACCGTAGGGACAGTGTTCTTTTCTTCGTATGCTTGGTTTTTGAGTCTATGAACATAGAGTTGATGTGCCTTACCAAAAAGCTCCAGTTTGGTCTCATCTGTCCAAAGGACATTCTCCCAGAAGCTTTGTGGCTTGTCAACATGCATTTTTGCAAATTCCAGTCTGGCTTTTTTCAGCAGTGGTGTCCTCCTTGGTCGTCTCCCATGAAGTCCACTTTGGCTCAAACAACGACGAATGGTGCGATCTGACACTGATGTACCTTGGCCTTGGAGTTCACCTTTAATTTCTTTGGAGGTTGCTCTGGGCTCTTTGGATACAATTCCAACGATCCGTCTCTTCAATTTGTCATCAATTTTCCTCTTGCGGCCACGTCCAGGGAGGTTGGCTACTGTCCCGTGGGTCTTGAACTTCTGAATAATATGAGCCACTGTTGTCACAGGAACTTCAAGCTGTTTAGAGATGGTCTTATAGCCTTTACCTTTGAGATGTTTGTCTATAATTTTTTTTCGGATGTCCTGGGACAATTCTCTCCTTCGCTTTCTGTTGTCCATGTTCAGTGTGGTACACACCTTTTCACCAAACAGCAGGGTGACTACTTGTCTCCCTTTAAATAGGCAGACTGACTGATTATGAGTTTGGAAACACCTGTGATGTCAATTAAATGACACACCTGAGTTAATCATGTCACTCTGGTCAAATAGTTTTCAATCTTTTATAGAGGTACCATCATTTTTGTCCAGGCCTGTTTCATTAGTTTGTTTTTTTTAAATAATTATGTTAATCAACAATTCAAAAGTAATGGCTGTTTTTGATTATGTAATTTTCAATAAATTTTTATTTATTGTTACTTTTGTGAGTTTCAAGTGATTTCAGTGAGAATTGTGGGTTTTTCCTTCTTTAACTGAGGGGTACCAACAATTTTGTCCACGTGTGTAAAACTAACGATTTTAGGACGCTTCTTTTAGCTTTGGGGAACTGCTTTACTATTTTTACTACTTCGTGCAATTTATCAAACCAAATGTTCAAGCAAATTTCTCCCATATCAATCAAAAATTAAAATATTTGTTAGTTGCAGCCGGCCAGGATGGGACAATGAATGAACTGTGGGCATTTACAACAAAGCAATCATCAAATTAACAACAAAATAATCAGCTTTTAAAATTGATCGTGTGCAACTTTAGCTTTGGTATACCTTTGAAAATCCATCTACAATTTGTTTAAAAGTGCTATATTTTTTTTCAAGCTGCAGCATATGCTGATTTTGATGTTTGTTTGTGTGTGCCTGTATTAGTAATAATGCAACGCACCTTGACACGGGGTTATTGATCAATTTCATCCTAGGATGGAAAAGCTGAATGCGTCACCTTGGGCTGTTAAGAAGATCAACAGTAAATGTGCAGCCAAACAGGTGGCTGTTTACCAGCAGCGCCTCAATGAGGAGGCGGAAGTCCTGAAGGGAATCAATCACCCAAACATTGTTGGTAAGACGAGACTCCATATGATGAAGTTCTTTCTCTACCCTTTTACACTGGGAAGTTATTACTTAGCAAAAAAAGAAACATGGAAATGTGGAGCAAGAAGGACAATCAGGAGAATGTTTAATGAAGCTAGCTAAAAATCTGCCATTTTGAATAAATGAGCTGGTGGTCAGCTGGTTCTGCAAACACTTGGATTACCGTCAGCTATGATTTTCAATTAGATGTGACGCTGTCCGGACCGTGAGTAGCGACAGTAAAAGTGATATTTTGCCAGATTAAATGGAAACAATATGTTGCTATCAGAAGACAAGAATCAGATGTAGAAACTCCTGAAATCATTTCTGTTTGTTAAAGTAAGGCCAAGACATGAACAGGTGTGGGATATATTAAGGTTCTTTAGTGTAAAACTAAGTGACGTCTGATTCCAAGATAGAAATGACCCAAGAGAAGAAGAGAAAAGTAACCAGTGCCTGATGAAGTCTGTCTGACTGAAATGTTGCATTTCTAATGTTAAGTGTTGTAATATTTCACAGTACCTGAGCTGCAGTTATGAAATAAGAATGTAAAAGCATCAACACTTAAACATCCTGTAGAGAATGGAATAATCTGAAATCAAATAAATTGTGTCTTATTATCTGTATGTATTCATTTATTGATAAACTCTCCCTCTATTTATAAGAAGCTGTATTTTAAAACCAAATGACACGTTTGTGGCGATGGGCGTGGGAGAGCTCAGCTGCAGGAGAGAGAGGTGTGGAGGCGTGCGTGGAGGCAGTGTCAAGGTAATTGACACAGGTGGTGGTAATCGGCTGACCTGATTATCTCCGCAGTAGCAGCCGGAGCGGAGGATAAAAAGTCGGGCAGACAGAGATGAGAGGAGCAGCGGAGAGACAGTGGAAGCTGCGTGGACTGAGTGACAGTGGAGGCTGCATGGACTGGGTGACAGCGGAGGCTGCGTACCGGACTGTGGTATACATTGAATCGTGAAGTAATAAACAATATTCCCTCGACAACCAAGGTGTGTGTGTGTATTGAGTGGACCCACGGACAGCGAACTTGTCACATTGGCGCCCAACCGGCACTTGATACACGGGGATGTCTGCGCCTCCGGCGGAGCCGGTGCAGCCCGTGGCTGTGCTGGCCCAGATGCTCCGGGACTTGGCGGCAATGCACGCCGACCAGGCAGCGGCGAATCGGCGGCACCTGGAGGCGCTGCACCAACAGACGGAGAGGCAGACCCGCGTCTTGGAGCAGCTGTTGTCTCGACCGGGGGGATCGCCGGGCTCCTCCTCCTCCTCCTCCATCTCCGGGCTGTCTCTGCAAAGGATGACGGCGGAGGATGACACGTAGTCGTTTTTGGACATGTTCCAGGCCACGGCGGTGGCGTGTGGATGGCCGCAGGCGGAGTGGGCGGTGCGGCTGCTTCCCCTACTGACGGGGGAGGCCCAGACGGCAGCGATCAGCCTGCCGGCGGCGGCCCGGAGGAATTTCGCTGATGTCAGGAAGGCGGTGCTGGACAGGACGGGCCTCTCGCCTGAGGACCACCGGCGCCGTTTCCGGGGCGCTCGGCTGGGGGCGGGCGACCGCTCGTTTGTGTTTGCCCAGCAGGTGAAGGACGCGGCAACCAGGTGGCTGCTGCCGGGGGAGACCGCGGAGGAGAGTCGGCTTCTGGAGAAGATTGTGGTGGAGCAGTTCATCGAGGGTTTGCCAGGGGAGACGAGCAACTGGGTGAGGTATCATCGCCCGGCCGATCTGAGGGCAGCAGTGACGCTGGCCGAGGATCACCTGGCGGTCCAGTCGGGAGGCCAAGGACGGGCACCTCCCGGAATGCGACCGACACCAGCGCCACGCAGGAAAACCCTGGCTGCGCTGACATCGGCGCCACGTTCACTGACGCCTCCGGTTCCGGTGCCCCGTACTAACCTCTCTTTTGCTTCTCTTCCACACCAGGCTCCGGCTGCTGCTGACGCTGTTTCCAACCCACCGGGGGCTCCTCAAACGTCAGGACAGGAGTGCTGGCGGTGTGGGCAGCCTGGCCACTTCCGACGGGAGTGTCCGCTCATGGAGGTCGGCCAGGTGGTTCGGGTTGCCGGCACGCCAGCACCCTCTCCCGGTCCGGGAGGGACATACAGCGTTCCGGTAAGGATCCAGGGGGGTGTACATCGGGCTATGGTGGATTTGGGCTGTGGACAGTCCCTGATTCACCAAAACCTGGTTCGACCCGGGGCATTGGTGGAGGCATCCTGGGTGAGGATAAGGTGTGTACATGGGGATGTTCACAAATATCCTGTTGTGCCAGTGGAAGTTAGATTCAAGGGAAAAAGCATATCATCAAGGCCGCGGTTAGCTCCCGCCTTACGCACCCCCTTATTTTGGGTACGGATTGGCCTGGGTTCCAGGGGCAGTGGGGAAATGTGTGGGAGTGCGTTCACGAGCGGTAGGGACGTGTGATATGTGTGCTGTGCTCAGTGGTGATGCGAGGTTGTCCGACACTGCAGACGAGGAGGGGGATCCCGAGGGGCCTCGTCAGGAGGCTCCGCGGGTTCCTGTCATACACCCCATGGAAGATCTTCCTCTGGAACAGTCTCGGGATGACACACTGCGCTCAGCTTTCGACCAAGTGATAAAGATTGATGGTCAGTTGGTGCACCCGGGCACAGCACCTGCATATCCACACTTTTCATTAATCAGAGACAGATTATACAGAGTGACTCGTGACACTCAGACGCAGAATATAGCCACCCAATTGTTGGTGCCAAGGGGCCGCCGGGAAACAGTTTTCCAGGCGGCACATTTCAACCCAATGGCTGGTCACATGGGGTATGAAAAAACACTCGACCGGGTCATGGCCCGATTCTATTGGCCTGGCATTCGGGAAGATGTACGCCGGTGGTGTGCGTCTTGTCCTGAATGCCAGTTGGTTAACCAACCGGCCATCCCACGGCCGCCTTTGCACCCATTACCATTGATAGAGGTTCCATTTGAAAGAATTGGTATGGACCTCATCGGGCCATTTCACCGGAGCGCACGAGGATATCGGTTTGTGTTAGTCCTAGTGGATTACGCAACACGATATCCCGAAGCAGTGCCGTTGCGCACCATCTCTGCAAAGAGTGTTGCACAAGCACTGTTTCAGGTCATCTCCCGAGTTGGAATCCCCAAAGAGATTCTGACTGACCAGGGCACCTCGTTTATGTCACGAACACTTCGGGAACTTTACGAATTATTGGGCATCAAGTCTATTCGGACAAGTGTGTACCACCCACAGACCGATGGTCTGGTGGAGCGTCTGAATAAGACCTTGAAGAACATGATTCGTAAGTTCATTCACGAGGAGAACAGCAATTGGGATAAATGGCTGGACCCTCTGTTGTTTGCAGTGCGGGAGGTGCCCCAGGCCTCCACGGGATTTTCTCCCTTTG
This sequence comes from Acanthochromis polyacanthus, assembly GCF_021347895.1. Lineage (NCBI taxonomy): Eukaryota > Metazoa > Chordata > Actinopteri > Pomacentridae > Acanthochromis > Acanthochromis polyacanthus. Next base: position 378,293 of record NC_067123.1, read on the forward strand.
AACTGCTGTTTGGCAGGAAGCCACGTGGGGTTTTGGACCTGGTTAAAGAAAACTGGGAGGAAGGTCCAAGCCCAAGTAAGAATGAAATACAGTACGTCCTGGACCTTAGAGCAAAACTCCAATCACTGGGACAGCTTTCACGTGAGAATTTGCTCAAGGCCCAGGAACGACAACAACGCCTGTACAACAGAGGGGCAAAGCTCAGACAATTTTCACCGGGAGAAAAAGTACTTGTATTACTTCCATCTTCTAGCTCGAAATTACTCGCCAAGTGGCAAGGGCCCTTCGTGGTCACACGACGAGTAGGGGAGGTGGATTATGAGGTGGCACGCTCTGACAGGGGAGAAGCAACACAGGTTTACCACCTCAACCTCCTAAAAGCATGGAGAGAGGCGGAGTCGGCTTCTTTGGTGACTGTAGTTGAAGAGAGAGACGAGTTAGGGCCTGAGGTTCCAAAGCCGGGCAATTCCACCTCACTCCCCGTTGAAAACCACCTCTCGCAGTCCCAAAAAGCCGACATTGCCATGTTGCAGGAGCGGTTTGCTGACGTGTTTTCCCCCCTGCCAGGGCGTACAGACCTCATACAGCACCACATCGAGACCCCCCGAGGCGTGAGGGTTTTTTCACGACCTTACAGACTGCCTGAACATAAGAGAAAATTAGTTCAGAAGGAATTGAAAGCAATGCTAGAGATGGGAGTGATAGAAGAGTCAAACAGTGCCTGGTGTAGCCCCATTGTTCTTGTCGTCAAGAAGGATGGGTCTATACGGTTCTGTGTGGACTACCGCAGGGTGAATGACGTGTCACGATTTGATGCCTATCCCATGCCAAGGGTCGACGAGCTCCTGGATCGGCTGGGCACTGCGCGTTTCTTCACCACACTGGATTTGACCAAGGGCTACTGGCAGATTCCCCTGTCACCGGAGTCCAAGGAAAAAACGGCCTTCTCCACTCCGTACGGTTTGTACCAATTCGTGACGCTTCCGTTCGGGTTGTTCGGAGCCCCAGCCACGTTCCAGCGTCTCATGGACAAGGTGCTGCGGCCGCACGCAGCATATGCGGCCGCCTACGTGGATGATGTTATCATCCATAGTAACAGCTGGGCGGCGCATGTGCGGCAGGTGGCCGCGGTGCTGGAGTCCTTGAGACAGGCGGGGCTGACGGCCAACCCGAAGAAGTGCGCGGTTAGACAGAGGGAGGTACGGTATCTGGGTCACCACTTGGGCGGCGGGCAGGTGCACCCACAGGTGGATAAGACAGCAGCGATCGCAGCCTGTCCGCAGCCCAAGTCCAAAAAAGAGGTACGGCGGTTCCTGGGGCTGGCGGGCTACTATCAGCGGTTCATACCTAAATTCTCGGACCTGGCCAGCCCCTTGACCGACCTGACCCGGAAGAGTGCCTCAGATCCGGTCCAGTGGACGGAGCAGTGCCAGCGGGCGTTTGAGAGAATAAAGCAGGCCCTCTGTGGGGAGCCACTCCTCTACACACCTAACTTCTCTCTCCCTTTTTCCTGCAGACTGATGCGTCGAACAGAGGGCTGGGGGCCGTTTTGTCCCAGCAGGTGCAGGGCGTCGACCGCCCTGTAGTTTACATCAGCCGCAAGTTGTCTGAGAGGGAGGCTCGCTACAGCACGGTAGAGAAAGAGTGCCTGGCAATCAGGTGGGCGGTCGGGGCCCTGCGCTACTACCTCCTGGGACGCCCATTCACCCTCTGTTCGGACCACGCCCCTCTCCAATGGCTCCATCGCATGAAGGATACCAACGCCCGAATCACACGGTGGTATCTAGCTCTACAGCCTTTTAAGTTCACAGTGATTCATAGGCCGGGGGCGCAGATGGCCGTGGCTGACTTCCTCTCCCGCTCCTTGGAGCCGGTGGGGGGAGTTGGTTAGGCCGGATGGCTCCCCGGCCTAAGTCGGGCGGTGGGGATATGTGGCGATGGGCGTGGGAGAGCTCAGCTGCAGGAGAGAGAGGTGTGGAGGCAGCGTCAAGGTAATTGACACAGGTGGTGGTAATCGGCTGACCTGATTATCTCCGCAGTAGCAGCCGGAGCGGAGGATAAAAAGTCGGGCAGACAGAGATGAGAGGAGCAGCGGAGAGACAGTGGAAGCTGCGTGGACTGAGTGACAGCGGAGGCTGGGCTGCGTGGACTGAGTGACAGCGGAGGCTGCGTGGACTGAGTGACAGCGGAGGCTGCCGTGGACCTGAGTGACAGCGGAGGCTGCGTGGACTGGGTGACAGCGGAGGCTGCGTGGACTGGGTGACAGCGGAGGCTGCGTGGACTGGGTGACAGCGGAGGCTGCGTGGACTGGGTGACAGCGGAGGCTGCGTGGACTGGGTGACAGCGGAGGCTGCGTGGACTGGGTGACAGCGGAGGCTGCGTACCGGACTGTGGTATACATTGAATCGTGAAATAATAAACAATATTCCCTCGACAACCAAGGCGTGTGTGTGTATTGAGTGGACCCACGGACAGCGAACTTGTCACAACGTTAAACTGCAACAATAAATCTAAAAACAGTCACTCAATTGAACATGAGACCTTCAGGCAGTTTATGTAGAGAGCTTAACTAATTTTGGCCTTGTGCTGCAGGCCCCTAGCCTAGCCCTGCTAGACCCATGTTCTGAAGGCACAAGGGTCTAGGACCGCTTGACAGGGAGGGAGGCGGGCTAAAAAGTTGTCTTTCAAATCACTCTGCAGCAATTGGGTAGGTATACAACCAATCAGCGCAACGAATAGGCTGACGTAGTTCCTCGAGCGCCGGCGGATTGTGGCTAAGTCCCATTAGCTTCCCAACCAGCGGAGCCAACTGGTATATTAAGGATTTGCCATATCCCGTCGGCATAAGTCCACATACGTCTTTCTTCTCAATGAAACACTTCAGTGCCGTCCTTTGTTTATCTTTCAAGTTGAATTTTAGCTTCAAATCTTTAAGGGCTGTGGCCAAAGCTGAGTCGAAAGATAACTGTTTATTGTGCGCCGGTTGTTTCTGTCAGAATCGTCGCGCCTCTGTCGTAAATTAGTTATGCCCGCCTTCTGACTCTACACTTCATGGTGATTGGTCCGGCCAGTTTTAGGAGCATCCAGCCTCGAGCCTTATGGAGGGTAACTAGACCCACCCTGGCAGAGAATTAAATTCGTTGCTGTGGGTTGTCTAGCGCGGCTAGGCTAGCAGGCTCCTGAAGTCACCTTAAATATTATTTTTCCATGTCAAAATAGTATTATATTAAATTGTAAATTCCAGACTTAAATGTCCAAGAAAAGGTTAACTAGAGCAGCAAGTCGATGCTTTATTTTAGGTACGCACCGTAGACTGATTGTTGTCAAAGGCATCCCAACATTTCATGTCTCATTACAGCAGGTAGTATAGTAACATAGTTGTATTTGACATTTTACTGGATCCCACAGTTCACTATCAACTTGTTTTTATTTTTTCATATGTTTCATCGGTTTTAAAATGCACAGAACAAAAAGTGGGCAAATTTGCAATTTAGATAAATTTGACAGCAAACGGCAAACTTCAAAGCAAGGGCTATTTTGTACGTTTTTTTGACATTCCTCACCAAGACGCATCTCGTGTTGGCTGTTGTTATAAAATGTGACTTATTTCACATTGATTCCATTACATTCTGCCAAGGTCAATCAGCTTGTGATGCTGCGTTACATTTCTGGTGGTAATTCTGTGTTTCTTGCTTCAACATTAAGGTTTCCGTGCCTTTGCCACGGCTAAAGACGGCTCCAAATGTCTGGCCATGGAGTACGGAGGAGAGCAATCCCTCAATGATGTGATAGAGAAGAGGAAGAAGGACAGTCTGAAGGCTTTCCCTGCCGCCAACATAGAGAAAGTGGCGCTGCATGTGGCCCGCAGCCTGCAGGTGATTCATCTACCTGCTGCCAACGCATAGATTACATTGAATTAACGTCACACCGTGTCGTCTATGTATTGAAATTGTTGCTCAGCTTAAATTCAACTTTTAGTTTTAAACTTCTTGACTTACAGATCAACGTATTTGGTTTTTTTCCCCAAAACATTTTCATCTTCTGTCAGCATCTGCCATCTTCAAATTTGATTTAACAACATCAACACAAACGACTGTTGACGGGTGGGAATGCTGTGTTTGTTTGTCTTTACAGTATCTGCACAATGAGAAGAAGCTGCTGCACGGCGACATGAAGTCATGCAATGTGGTCATCAAAGGCAACTTTGAGACGGTGAAAATCTGTGACATCGGTGTTTCTCTGCAGCTGGATGAGAACATGAGAGGTGAGCTTGGTTTTTCAGTAATGAAAACAAGCGCTTAGCTTTGAGGTGGATATGCTTTTATTTTAAAAGTGCATTTATTGCATTTTCACAAATAGAATAAAATTTTCACAAATCAGAGACTATGTTTTTATGAATCTACAGGCTCTGTAGAATAATTCAGTCCAGATTTGAAGAGTCTACGTGTAGCGGTTCTCGACCTGGACCTGGTCTAATGTGGTCTATATGCTGAAAAAACAGT